>NC_135357.1:31843745-32151523 GCF_051622035.1 Arctopsyche grandis
TTTATTTATTAGCCAGCAGTTTGGCTTAATGGTAGCGTATATGTTTAGCACCATGTGATCAGTGGGTTCGATCCGCTATACCATTCAGAGCAACATGGCAACTTTTATAATTTGCAGTTTCAATAGACGCCATCTTGATTGTATTACCCTCTACTCAGAGATCAATACAAAACCAAATCAATAGCAAAATAAGCCAGCAGTTTAGCTTAATGGTATCGTGTATGTTTATCACCATGTGATCGGTGGGTTCGATCCGCTATACTGCTGGTTAAATTTGGAGGTATTTGCGACTCCAAATCGATCGTTTCTTATCAGAGTTTGCCAATTTTATCTGATCATTGTTGAAACGGTTCCTCAAATTGCCAAAAAAAAAATCCTTTCCTGTTATCACAAATCTTCTGTATTTATTGTGTGTATAATTTGTAAAAAATATTTATAAAATCTAAATCTATAGATGTCTCAATAATCATCTGTATTTATTTTGTGTATAAATTGTAATAATTGTGCACAAAATCTAAAATCCATAGATTTCTCAATGGATTAAGTCTGTACTTAATTAATTGTTAAAATTAATTCAATGATCCTTGCGGCCGTATGTATGTATGTAAAATAAAAAAAAAGTTTGGCTGTATATTTCATGTATGGTTTCGAATTATGTAATGATTATGTATTAAAATATATATAATTTCTTGATGTGTATAGTACACTCGTCGCATTGGAGCTATCTGTAATGACGAGTGTACTTTGATTGATTGAATAAAATAAAAATAAATAAAATAAAATTTTATTCTATTTATTTCAATCGAACATGTACAGTCGTCTTTAGATATCATACAATAATACAATTAATTAATTTTTATACAATGCGAATTCATACAAACATCATCCACAGTGACATCTATGGAGAAATTTTATTATATAAATTGGCGAACCTCAAGACGCTGAATAACTTGAGATTTACAAGATAGATTGGAATGGAGATGCCAATTTACAGGAACCGTATCAATGCAAATCAGAAAAAAATTGGCAAACTCTGACCTGGAGTCACAAACCAAGGTCTGGCCAACAGCCACTAGTGGGAATCGAACCGTGACCACTCCGTTCGAAAGCATATATAATATGCTAACCACTAGTTCACGCTGCTGGTTATTTTGTATACCTTCTTCTAGCTAAGGTAGGGGTTTTGATCTTCGAAACTATCGCGTAATTTTTTGATATTTGATCTTGATACGGTGTGTAACTTACACCCTGTAATTCATCTTCGCTCGAGCACGCTTTTGCGCTTCAACATCGACCCATCGAGCTGGTACAACCTGTCCTGGTCAGCTTTTCTCGATCTAACTGTACTTATCGCCGATAGATCTCTAAGAACCACTTTGAATTCGACGTATCGTTCATTTCACTTGCGCATTTGACCTTCTGGCGAACACATTTTGCCTTTGAACGAGCTGACGCTTGACCGTTCCCTCACGACTCTCGAAATATTCGCCTACCAGATGCCAAAATGCAACCAGTCTATTATTTCATCCTTGATGCGTATCGCAATCTATCATTTTGCATTTAGACTACTGGAGTTCCGCAATAATGAGAGACTCGTCGTGCAAATCGTATTCAAAATCTGAAACATCTGATGCATACATATTGTGTTTCTGACCCGGGTCAAAATACCGGGATATTTTTATTTCGTCTCGGGAATATTAGTCTTGAGTCCCAGGTTTTGCTAATTATAAAATATTTCGCAATTATCTTTTACTAGTGTAAGCTTGGACCAATGTGGAATTACAGAAACTCCTAATGCGCCACAATGGTCGAAAATACCTCCATATATATGTAACAGTGGAGAAAAAAAATTAATTATACAGAAATAATATACATATTTATACGTACATATGCACAATACATAAAAAACAATAGCAGGAAAAAGTTCAAATAATAATATAAGTAGTCACAAAGCATACATATAAAAATAGTTAAACATCATCATCATCATCTACAGCCACTGAATTCAGAATTTCTTATATATTTTAAGTTTGAATTACTTTTCAAGCACTAATCAATATCGTCATCATCATCAACAACATTTACAGCCATTCACCATCCACTGCTGGACGAAGGCCTCTCCAACACGCTTCCACTCGTCTCTGTTTTGCACCCTTCAACTCACCCCATACATTTCACCCCATAATTTCGTCTGTCCATCTTCCTTTTACCCTTTTGCATTCTCTCAGGTACCATTCCAGCACTTATTTTGTCCATTCTTCTAGCCACGTGGCTCACCCATTACTTGTCTCTGTTTTGCGTAACCCTCATCCGTCTCACGCCGCGCATTTTCCTAAATTCGTCTACTCATCTACGCTTCGGGCTTTCTTTTACCTTTTTGCATTCTCTCGGGTAACATTCTAGCACTTATTTCGTCATTACATTGCCATTTCAATCTCTTTACTCTATCCACTACTCTTGTCATACTTCTCACCCATGTATTCCGCTTCCTGTCTTTTCTCGTTATGCCGATCATATAAAGAGCCAAATTGAAGATCAAAATTTACTCATACATCACATCCAATAATAAAAATAATGATGAGCGCAGGCTACCAGACAAACGGGTTGAAATAATCTCTGGTAATCTACGCTCACTGGGGTGTAAAATATCCCATTCAGCCACGGCACGATTTCATTAAGAAGTCGGATAGCTCTTGGAATATGAGCCATCCGATAAAGAACTGTGCGGGCAGGAGGTACAACCATCAAATGATAATGTCTACCTCGTACGTTATTACTATATGTATAATAATGTAATCATACTTTCTTAACTTCTATGTGGTAGATTCTTATCCATTTTTTAATGTAATAGAGTTTAAGTACAATCTTTTGTATTTTAACTTACATACATATGTACATACATATACATATATGACAACAGATATCTTTAAGGCTTTTGTTCACAAAATATAAAATCTGTTCGTTGATCCTAGTTTTGTTATACATATGTATAATGGGCCGGATTAGTTTCTACCATGTTCATAGTTTTCGAATGCGGTCTTATTTGGTTTGTTTTGGGTATGGGAAATTGGAGCATCGGGAAAGGTCAGGCTTTCGCCGAATCGGGTTCCAAGAACTCCCTGCCGTTCCATGGAACCTGTTTTCTCCGACGAAAGTGAAACTCATCGTCGTCTTCTCTCCTCCGCGGTCCAGTTCACTTGCGCCAATTATATGCGCGCTAACGAGAAAATGCCATTTTCAAGGATATCAACACGGAGTGCTCGCCGAACGAACTGTTGATTGCGAATGCATGTGCCTATATACATAGGTATATAAAAGCTGTATAATATATATACATATGTATGTATATATGCTCCTATGTGCCGTAAAAGCGTTGTGGCAAACGACCTTGCCAGAAAGGTCGTCCTCAGGAGACACGATCGGGCTCGAGAAGTTTCAGTATCGATTTGTATATGTGTGTGTGTGTGTGTGTGTATAATTTTTTTGCATATTTTAAATGCCGAATATATTTGAAAACAAAACGACTTGTCGAAATGTTTCTCGGTGACATTTTCCTTGTGATTATGTTTCAACGTGAGGCATTAGAAAATTTATTATTATAGTATGGGCAAATGTTTTCTAAGTAATGGTTTAATGCGAAAGAGTGCTTTGTTTCATACATTACATAGTTCAATATTATATTCATATATACTACATAGGTTTTTGGGCTCTTTTTCCTATTATGCCGTACATAAACATTAGAATAATATAATAATATGATTACTAATAAAGTTAAATTATAATTGTAAAATAGAAAATGATCAGTAGATCAGTAGCTATTAAAATAGATATAAAATTTATTTTGAACATGATTTAATAATAATAAAAAGGCATTTAAAAATCAAAATATAACTAGTGTTATACCCAAAGAATTATCATCGCATGGGTTAATTAATTATTCGCATTAAGTTATTAAATAATAAAAAAATAAATAAATGGATCGGTCCTGTATTCGATCCGTACGTGGTCGAATTGTTTTCAAATGCCTTTTAAATATATTTAATTTAATGTTTATATTTAATTGTTTAATATGAAAAAAAATGGTAAAAACTTTCTACCTACCTACATACATATAAACAATATAAAACACCAATAGAAAAATTAATTAATTAATAAGTAAATGCTCCGAGAGACTTGGCGCCGTCTATTTGCCAAGAGGAAACAGTTTGTTCGCAAACAGTATATATATTTTTCTTTTGTTATTATATTCGTATACGTTTTTGCAGTGGTTTAGCTGTGACGTACATATGTATGTATGTCGAATCGAAACGACTTTTATAGTACGGCGAGCGTTATCTCAGACAGACAGACAGACACACAGAATGGCGATATTATATTTTATTTTATTTTTTACATATACGTATGTATATCAGGAAGGCCTTACAGGTAACCCCAATACGCCTTCCTGGCCAATTACAAACAATGCAGCATTTACTGAAAACTCGCAAATTAACGAGACATCTATGAATTGTACATTAATCATACTCAAATAGTGCTAAAATAGTATGTAGGTAGGAAGGATTTTTAGCCAGTTTTAATCGGGAACCATTTCAACAATGAAATCAGAGAAATTGGTAAACTTTGATGGGAAACGACCGACCTGGAGTCACAAATATCCAAGTCTGACCAGCAGCACTACAGATGTACTCAGAAAAATTATTTTTCAATCAAGGATTGAACCGGTGTTAAGCAGAAGCTTTTGCTGCTGGCTATATACATATGTATATGCTGCAGGTAAACTTTCAAAGGTAGATATTTATTTATAGACTTGTATTTTTACAAGTTTTTTATTAGCTTTACTCTACATACATATTAGTTCCATGAAATTCCTGCCTTGTTTTAAACTACTGCCACTCTTTAGATCGTTTTGATATTTTACCGACATACGTTGAAGTATGTATGTAAGTTAATGTCTCCGACATGAATCTATGTAGAAGAGTTTAGTCATTAAAAATTAAATCGGAATCTTGTGTCAGATCGAAGCGATAACAGCTATGTGGCTATTCAAACGTGGTTTTCTACCGCACCTTCACAATTCAACTCAAACAGTGGTAATAGTGACTTTTTTCACTCTCATTTTTACCATCTGTTTTTCTCCATTCTATGTAGCATGCTTCATTTTATCGAACAGAATGTTCAGTTTCAGCGTCCGTGTATTTGTTTCGTCGTAATTTTCGAAATAAAGATCACTTTCAATACTTTGTAACACCGTTTATGAAATACGGAACAAATAAAAATTACCCAAGAGTGTTTGCGTTGAAATGTACGAAACGAGGAAAAATCAACATTGTAATTAATTCCAGATTCTCATGGACGAAGTTGGAAATTCCCAACTTCTCTGAAGCTTAGTTTGCCCCTTGAAAAATATACCAAATCCTTGTTACGTGCCATGTATTTTTATAACCTTTATATATGTACATATATTACAATATTCAAGTCGCATAAAGGTGTCCGTGTTTCGCGAAAATTAAAATATAATCAGTGTGCTTAATTTGCGATAAAAATATCGGACATATTCAAATGCGAAAATTCACTAGGATAAAAGATTAAGCACTATCATTTGTTTTTATTCTTTTAACAATTAATATAAATGATTTAATCTTTTTAAATAAATTGTTAGTATCGTATTAATAGAAAGCGTGTAAAAATGAGTGATTGTAAAAGGTTTATTCAACAGATTGAATAAAATCTTTACTGTTTCGCAATTGTCAAATCGTATCCAATAATCTCAACGTTTTTGCAATAAAGGCAGTAGAGTGCAGTTTGAAGTCATCGATGGAATATTTGGTATAAAGACTATACGATGACGGTAACCATGTAATGTCGGGACAGTCGACCTTCCTGATTGAATTGAGTGAAGCAGTAGCAATATTTACAATCAATTCTTTAGTTTTGCTCGATGAATTTGGAAGAGCAACATGTATTATACATTCGACGAAACTATTTTAGTGGCTTCTGCAGTGGAAGAGTTGAGTGGCAGGGGTTGTCACAGTGTTTTCAACTCATTTATTGGGTATTGATATTTTGTATGATGATGGTATTTGGTACTTATGTACAAAGGTTTGATCATAGGTGTCGCCTTGAGCAGTCTGTAATGGTATATATGGTCCTAGTCAATGTTGTATTTTTATTCTACATAGACCAGGAAGGCCTAACAGGAAAACTCAACTCGGCTCTCCTAGATAGTTAATTAAAAATATTGCAGCATTTTTTATTACAAAAACCGCTGTATTTCTAGAGGCTAAAGAACACCAAATTAACAATTAATTAATTTATTTATTTATTAAATAGCAAACTGCTAGTGAATTATTTCACAATTTCACAATTAACAATTTCAAACTTAAACTAACAACTATAATATAACAAAATTAATTAATTAATTATCTAATTCTATGGATTTAGACTTGTACATATTTTTTTAACATATTGTACATATGTAAATCAAATTGAGATATTTGTAACATAGCGGGTAGGATTGTTATTGCCAATTTGATGGAGGAACCGTTTACACAATGAAATCAGATCAATTGGCAAACACTGAAAGGAAACGATCGACTTGCAGTCACAAATATCTAAGTCTGATCAGCAGTATTAAAGTATTAAATATTAGCACGGGATCGAACCCGGTCACCCCTCGGTGCTAAACATAAACGCAACCACCGAGCCATACTGCTGGCCAATTATATGTACATATAATGGATAAATAAATAAATAAATATAATGACATTTACGTTGTGTGTTTTACTAAACTAGTTGTTTTACCCGGCTTCGCTCAGTATTTGTAATATAAACAGCTTAAACATGGCGAATCTAATAGTAAATATTAATTTGTTTTTTTATTAAATTTATTTAAATCGAAAAAAAAACAAGTCATAGAAACTGACTTGTTTTCGATTTACAACCAACTATAGTTACAAACATACAAAGTCTCTTTCGAAATTATATATTAGATGTATTATATATTATACCAGAATCTGGCGATTCCCCCGGGGGCATTCGCCCCCGGCGCCCCCCGTCCCCCGTCCCCATGCCGTCATGGAAATTTTGACTTATTTTCGAAGTTCCCAACCATTTTCCAACCAACAATACTTACATACAAAAGTCTCTTTCGAAATTATATATAATATTAGATTTTAAGTTCGTCCATAAATTGAAGTGAGGAATTAATGGATGCGATTTATAGACTAGATTAGAATACGTTTTAATGGTTTCTTGTTGTTAAAACTTCACTCCAGAACAGGTTAAGATAAAAAGGAAGTGCTCTCATGTTAACACACGCCAAACTGATGGTTGCAATGTATAAATTTGAGCAGGGGTGGATTACTGGATTGACCGGGGGATCGAAGATTCATTTTATAAGAGAAAATGATGAAACAACTATTGATGTTATCAGTTTGTTATCGAAAATCTACATTTGGTAGACGCGAGTGTTCAAATACCAGATTTCTTCCTGTATTCAATGTATGTAATAATACGCCAAGAGCGACTCATTATCTACGGTTATTGAAGTGTTTTCCATATTGGTAGATTGGCACGCGTGAAAATTTGCAAAACTAGTTCAAACTTATGATAGACATGTCGTTGGGGCGTTTGTTGTGTAAATTGTGTAACTTATTTCTTGTGTAATAATTGCATACACACAATCTGCATTGTCCATTTGTAAACGTGGCTACTTAACTGATATTAATTATTTCCCTTTGAAGCTGTGCGTTATATAATATGCAAATGATAAGCTTAAACTTAAGATTATTGTCAAACCTACATAACTCCACTATTCTATACACAACCAACAATATAGCCCAGTGATTAGCGTGTAATGCTTTCAACTGATGGGTCATGGGCTCAATTCCTTGCCCAGTGTTGCTGGCCAGACCTTGGATATATGTGATTACAGGGCGATCGTTACGCATCAGAGTTTACCAATTCATCTCATTTCGTACATTATAGCCAGCAGCGTAATATTAAGCTCAATTCATCTGATACTGAGAGAAACACTGAGAGGCCACCGAGTTCAATCCCGTGAGCTATATATATACATATATATATATAGTTTTCGATCTTTCGACTTTTGATCTTTGCTTTTCGATATTTTCAACTTTCGTTCAAGTCACTTTCGATGCAGTGACCCAGACCCAGAATAAGCGTATTCTAAAAATACGTACGTAGTTTATTAAGAGGGCTGGACACCAGCGCCTCGTCCATACAAACGTATTACACTTCTCCCTTCCTCAATTATGGCACTAGAGAAATTATTTTTTAATATTCTATGAATATCCACCATAGGCATGTTTCTATTTTTTTTTGTATTTTTGATTAGTTATTTTTTATAGAAGCTAGGAGCTACCAAACATCTATAAAATCGCCTCGTTTTTACACCCACGAAAAGAGTCCAGCGTGCTAATTAAACGGTTGACTTTTAAAAAATTACGAAGACAGAAACATAGAAAATATCTTTCTCATACCGATGATGAAATTTTTTTTAAAATTGGTCCAGTTTCGGAAGAGTCAACTGGAGAATTCGAAACCTCGATTTTGATTTTGAGGCACAACTGTCGCATTCACTCAATATATGTACATATATATTGTCGCATTCACTCAATGTATACATACATACATTCACTCAATATATATATCGAAGAAAGGAACGGCAACAAAATTAAGGTTTCGGGTATACAGCGCTCTTAAAATGTGGATTTAACTATGCATTTTCACAAAAAATCACTTAATGGTTTTTCGTTGATGATATTTTATTAGTTTTTAACTAGACACGCTAATCGAAGTGTCGAGTACAAATTTAGCTTTGTATTTTTTCTAACGCCCAAGCTTAGGTATACGTATGTATGTAACATACATACGTATATTATTCGTATATGTATGCATGTTGTTCCTATATTTCGTATAGCTACATAATTATTATAACAAAAAGCGTGAGCTTTTACTTATGGCTCTCGTAAATAAGTAAACAGATTCTTATTATTATAATATATAATCGATATAATATTTCATATGGTAATATCGGCCATTTTTTTTATTTTCATTTTTTCTCGTAGAACACGCGAGAGGAGGAACGAGTCAGGCGAGTTTTTCATTAGGCAGTATCGTTTTGTGAAATGATTATTATTCGACTGAAAACTCCCCGACGGGCGAACGTACATAAAATACTTTTAATTGAATGTACGTTTGTGTGTATCGAATATGCACACGTGTATGGGACGAGTTATTATGAAAACTAGCCTTTGCTTTTCGACTTAATTGGGTAAATTTATTACGCGGTCTTTGAAAAATTGTGGGCGGACGCTAATTCAGTGTTTTAACCCGCAACGTGCGAATCTGGTTTTTCTCGTTTACGATAACGCTCTCTGTGTGTTTTGTATGACAGTTTGTCGGATAACCCTATCCATGCTCTGTGTTCGTATGTATGTAAATATTAACAGTCAATTAAAGTAGCCAAAGGATACATATGTAGATATTTGCAACTAAGTTGAGTTATTATTTTATGGTCATATAGCTTTATTACCCGGCTTCGCTCGGTATTTGTAATATAAACCGCTTAAATATGACAAATCTAATAGTAAACATTTTATTAAATTTATTTGAATAGTTTTATTTTATATAAATTTATTTGAATACTCATTTGTTTTTTTTATTAAATTGACTGTCACGAACAAACAAACATATATAGTAAGTCTCTTATAAAAAATTATATGTACACCCCCGGGGTCTGCGCCCCCTAGGGCTCCGCCCTCGGCGCCTACGCCCCCGGCAACTTCGAATCCTTTGAATCAGAAAAAAGCGAATTATTTGTTCGATGGCGTCAGAACAATAGACTGTCAACTATTAATTCAATTTACGAAAAATACATAGGTACATACATACATACATACGAACAAACTTTAGTGTTTTATATGTAAGATTAATATTGTACACTTCTTTATAGCGTAATAATGTTAAAGTAATAAATTTTCCAATGAAAAGTCTTCCTTTTACCGACAAATAAGCGTTAAAACCTCAATGGGTAAAATTTGCACACACAATTTTAGTATATTAAGTGGGGTCCAGTCACTATTAACCAGCAGCGTGGTCTAGTGGTGTATTCTTTCGTGTAATGTGTCACGGGTTCGATTCCCACTAGAGTCTCATTGTTGGCCAAACCTTGGTTTGTCGAGGTCGATCGTTTCATATCAGAATTTTCCAATTTTTCTGATTTTCATTGTAACGGTTCCTGTAAAATTGGCTTTTCCTCTCCAATTTTCTATTTCAAACCTTGAGTTATTGTTATATCTCAGATTTCGCCAGATTTCTCTCCATACTTGTCTCCGTGGATGTTTATTGAATGTAAAATTCGTATTGTTACATGAAAAACGTTATTGATAGTATTGTATACGATGTTTGTAATGTCTGACCATAGTTGTCGGATATTGTTTCGATTTAGATTTGCATGTATGTAATAATTCTGTATTTAATATATGTAATATGTAATTTCTCGAGTCTCGATCTTTTTAGAACACTCGCCGCTTTGGAGCAATCTGTTAGGCGAGTGTGCATTATTAATTGAAAAAAATTATTAAATAAATAAATAAAAATTGCTCGGTCAATAGCGCCCGATAAAACCGCGAGGCGATAAAACCGCGAAAGCCAAAACCGTGAGAGACACAACCGCGCGCCGACAAAACCGCCCCAGCATTTTTGCTGGCGACAAAACCGCGCCAGAATATATGAGAAAAATAAAATATAAATTTCGACGTCGATCTCGAATTTGGGTTTTAATCGGTTTTGACAAAATTCTCGATCTCGAATTTCGGTTTGACCGTATTTAAAGGTTTAGACGGTTTTGTCGCCGCGCGGTTATGTCGGGGCGCTTATTGACTGAGCGGAAAAGTCGGGGTACCATATTAAGTATTGGCATGGAATAAGTTGTAAGAAATCATCTATCATTAAAACTTTTAAGTTGCTATAATGTGTTGTAATACCTCAAAGATGCACATTTTTAGTTTTGCCTAATCGGACTAGCAAAAAGAAAGCCTATAATAAGATTTGGTAATAATAGTCGGAATTGTATCAGTTCAATTAAATTTGATCTTAGACACCTCAAGTTTAGATCTGAAATTGAGATACGCTTACAAACAATAGTGTTTCGTGTAATAATAATTGAGCTCTTATGAGATACGCGACACGCGCTGTACCAAACCACACGAAAACTATCCGATTACGAAACGATCGAATGACCCGCGCAACATGTCGCAATTTCGCAACACCGACAGAAGACTTCTCAATCAATTCATAAATAATGTATAAATTGACCTTTTCCGAAGTGTGGTCAACATTTAACGTCTCCGTGTTGCTGTTTTTTACTTTATTTCCTCGGCTGTTATCATTTTTATTATATAACGGCTTCGTCGAATCGATTCAATTCGATTCGATTCGGCAGAAGCCGTTTGAATTCCTCACTGTGTATACGGTGAGAGATATACGTCTTTATTTTTTCAAATTGGTTTTTACTTTCAACGACCTTGCGAAGAAATAAAATGTATAACGATTCGACTCGAGGAAAAAAGGGACAGTGAAAATAAAAAAATAGGTTTTTTTGCCGTCGAACCGCTCGTCGATGTCTCCGAAATAAATTTTATACAATACTTAAAGTCGTATAAAAAGTATACCTATGGACGGAACAGGCTGTCGACCGTCTTTGTAATAAATGGAACGTTTATGCTTTTATGTGTATAAAGGTATATAAGGTAGATATATACAACGTAGGTATATATTGTATATACCGTATATATGTATTTATTAAGTATGTGATGCTATCGCGAAAATTCATATTGTATTTTAATATCATTTCATTGAGATATGACTTAATTTACAGTGTTGTATCGTTTAATCGTTTACAGTTTGAAATGTTTTCCATATGTACTTTAAAAGGTTTTAAAAAGTTTTTATTTAATCCAAACGATTAATATGACGATTTTTATATACATATGTATATGTACTACGATCTACATACATATCTACATACATATAATATAGGATACGTCACAAAATAATCTGATTGTATTATTTTTAATTTAGAATTTCTTATATATTTAAGGTTGTAATTTTCAAACACTAGTCAATAGCATCATCATCATCAACAACATTTACAGCCATTCACCATCCACTGCCGGATGAAGGCCTCTGCAACACGCTTCTAACAGCAATTTTTCTAATTTCATTCATCTCTTGTAGCGTTCCTTGCTCTCATTAACATTTTTTTGGGTACTATTCGATCACTTCTTTCGTTTTTTTTCTTACCTATCTATGTCGCTACTCACCCATTGCTATTTATTTTTATAATTTATTTAGTTAATTTATAGTTTTGGACCATTGTGGCATTACAGGAAGAACCTAATGCTCCACAATGGCCTACATTTTAATCTCTTCACTCTCTCTACTGCATATGTACATATATCAATTACTCTTGTCATACTTCTAAGTATTCCGTTTCCTATTTCTCTTTGCTATGAAATGTTCTTATAATTTTTTTTATAAGAACTGTAAAATAATTATGGAGTAATTTTCATTCGGACATTTCTTTCGTTTATCTTTTGTCGGTCTTCTAGCTACGTGACCCACCCTTTGCCATTTCAATCTCTCACTAGCAGGGCTGTAGAGTCAGAGTCGGAGTCGTAAAAATCAACCGACTCTGACTCCTTTTAATCAATTTGTCAACTAGAGTCTCCAATTTTATTGTAGTGAATCCACTAATAAATTTAAACAGTAAAAATTTTTATGTACAAGTCTAAATCCACAAATTTCTCTATGGATTAATTAATTAATTGATTTATAGTCAATTTAGAATTTTTCAATATCTAGATATTCAGCGATTTATGTAATTAAAAATGTTGCAATGTTTGTAATTGGCCGTGAAGGCGCATTGGGGTTTACCTGTTAGGCCTTCCTGGTATATGTACATATGTATATCTAGACTATTTTTACTAGTATACAGTGTCTGGTTTAAATTGAACTAATTTGCATAGTCTTTTTGACATTTGCATAGTACATATAAAAATAATCACAAGGAAAGTTGTTTAACAACAAAACGCCGCGAACAAAAACAAACGTAACAGACAAATGACAGGATTCGACTGTGACTAGTGAGCTTAACCCAGGTAAGGACAATTTGTGAAAATTTGAATTTTTGATTTTTGGCCAGCTTTTGAGGCAAAATACCAGTATGTGCAACGGTCAGTTATACATACATATACACTTCATACATTCTTCATGTCATATGCACCATTTTTTCCTGTATCGAGTCACAAATATCACTGCTATAAAGCTCCTCGATACCGATATCTACGAACTTGCACACCGAATACAATCTACACACCTATACACAAATAGAATATCTATCGATAGACTTTTTTTTGGCAATTTACACACACACACACACACAGACAAACTCAGTAGGTAATTACCATCGCCTAGCCATTACCGCATTGTGAATATATCGCTCGTTTCCTGTCACGTCCTGTGCGCTTCGTGACTTCGTGATGCGATGATGTTCGGCAATATTTCGCCGAACTAACACCGATTTTTTAAAACTTATGTTATGTATGTACATACGGACATATATAGACACGCATTTCGAATAATAAACGTGTACATGTATGTGTGTGTATAACGCGTATATATTCCCCGAGTTAATTTCGCACAAGGGAATATTTCGATAGGCTGTCGTGCGAGGTTCGTGTGGGAAAGGTTCGACAGAAGCCGTATTGTAAATATGGTATTTTGGAGCAGGTGTCGTAAACAGTTTGACATTTAATTTGTCCAAATATCAAACGTCACGTTCGCTCGTCAAGCATAATGATTTGTGTCACATTAGAAGCGCGTTGCGTAATTTCGAGTGTACTCTAAGTCGACTTTCGAGAGTATTGTCAGTGTCTTATATATGACAGTTTCAACAGAGCGATTAATTAATAAATTGTTCAAGGTCAAAATTTTAGCGTGTTTAATTATATTAAATATTATATATGGTTTTTTTACACTGTTGATTTTCATGTTTGATTTATGTTCAAGTATAAATACACCCTGCTGTGAATCTGAGCGTGTTTTTATATCAGTGATATCACAATCTATATATTGTGCATGCTTTAAAAAGTTCGAATTGTTTTGTTGTGAAATTTTCTCAAGTGTATTTGTGCAATAAATTGGATTGAGAAAAAGGTAGTGCACAAAAAAGCAACGATGTTATCTCAATTTAAAATTTATGCTTGGAATTCGAATCACGCTCTGCTGTGCAACTGGCTGCATTCAAAGCAAGTAAATATGTACATAGTTAGAGCAGTGCAACATTACTTTTATCAAATTGAAATTTCAGTTTAAATAGGTCATTTTTTTATATTATTTGGCAGTCTTCAAATATCGCAAGTAGGCTTGGATGAAGTGAGGTTGGAACGCAAGCAGGATGTGGTCAGTACTTAGACATACTTGCGTTCATAGCTGTTACGACCTATTTCCCCCTCCATTCACTGTAATGCTCTATAAGGTGCAATGCTCACGCATAGTTAGGGAGACACGTAGAACTGGTCAACCGAGACACTTCTCTTAGACAAACTGTTCATAACACTGAGCAGTTCGTAAGGATAGACACGTGAAATCAGTCACTCGAGACTCACTCATACACACGGCAGTCGTCGGCACGCACCTTATGGAGCTACTATTAAATTGTAAGTGTACTATTAAATTACAATAAATGTAAGACAACGAAAGAAGGACGCATTTCATTTCCTCATTCTGGATCACGAACACAATCCTGATACAAGCCCAAACAAGGTCCTTTGTACGTACCCGAACAGTACTTTTGCCTGAAATTTACAAGTCCATATCTCCACTACTGACGCTCAAGTGTGTCGTTAAACTAAACTAACGTACTATGAAAATTGACTCAATAATCTATTCGTATATGTTTATCTTACGCATGTTTAGAATCGTACGGCACGGCGTGCCTAGATAGACTCCAGCTGTGAATGGGCGTGTCTTATGTCATTGTTAATTCGTACGATCTTATTGTTTCTTCAAATATGGGACTCACAGTCAAACCAATGTCAATACAAGTATAAAGTATCACCAAAAAACACTCCAGGGGGTGAGTTTTGACCTGGATTGCCATGGCATAGATCCGGCATGCTAGCGTTTCTTTTACACGTACAAATGTATCTAAGAATAAAACACGTGCCGCGTACTACTCTGTGTGTTTGCGCCCTTAATATTACTATTGCAACTACACATGATCAATTTATCTGCTCTCCACAACTTGGGTCTTCATGATTTTGCACATTCAGCTCGTACTGATGCATTGATGCTGCATGTGGTTTTAAAGAAATCCACCTATTTCTCCCCCATTTACTACTTTTTGTCCACTATATAAATTCACAGTTTTCAACGTTGCTTCACCAAATTTGATATTAAGTGGTCCCAACTTTTTTTTTACTTTTATTCTGCCTTACAATTCTTTGCACCGCGTTATATTAATCAATATCCACAAAAATTGTTCAACTTTATGCATTTAAAACTCATATTCTGAATATATACACTACTGTTGCTCAAGCGAGTCAAGAAACTATAATATTATATTATAATTCGTTCTATGGAAATTGCAGTGCGTGTTTTTTTTTTTTGAGTTTTGCATAGAGTTTGCACAAACGCCTGAACTATGTTATAGCATACCAGGCCAAAACTCAACCCCTGGAGTGTTTTCAGTGCTATTTTATACTTGTATTGGCATAGGTTTGACTTTGATTCCCATATTTGAAGAAATGTAGGAGAAACTTGTTGAAATAATGAGATCATATGAATTAACAATGCCATTAGGATGCACCCATTACAGCTGGAGTCTACCTAGGCAAGCCGTGCCGTACGATTCGGCGAATCTGCGCGATCTAAGTGATCCACTCATCAGTGCAGGCTTTCTTATGTTTCTTTATAGATATAATTATTGCAAATATTGTGATTGTGAAAAAATTATCTTATCCCCGCCACTTGGGTCATATGCTTTTGCACATTTATCTGGTACGTGATGCTGGATGTTTAGAGCAATCCCCTTCATTTTCTTCCATTATCATCTGTCTATCTGAAAATTTGCCCATACATATAGTTTCACCAAATTTGGTATGGTATCTCATGCTGTCCCAACTTGCCGTAGATGGATTTTAGAAAGAAGATCTTTGTAGGTTTTTTTTCAACTTTCATCCTAGTAAGTAATTCCTTGCATCGCTGTTGTATGTATAAATATAACAATTGTTTAAATTATGCGCTCAAAACTCCTATTCTGAAGAGATCAAACTACTTGAAAAACACGGTAAAACTCACATTTACGACCGTGTCATCTTTAATGGGTTCAGACAAGTCATGATTTATGCCATGAAAGTCGAGCAGATAGCATCTCGTAAAAGTCGTACAATTGTTTTTATCATCTCGAATGACATATCCACGTCACGTATGTTTGTCGTCCACTCTCATATGTATTCCTTTTTTTTTGTTTTTTTTTTTTGTTACTTCGTTTGCCGTACTTCGGGACGAATTTTTAACGAGCCAGGGACGTAGATGGTCCGGTGCCCGAGCCGAGCACTCCCTTTTTGGGTAGCGAGAGATGTGGCGACACGTAGTAAGCACCCACGCGCGTCAGAGAGTCAGGGGTTGCGCGGTAGCAGCGCGGACCCAAAAGTTCAACTCTGAATTTCAAGGTTTCCAGCGCTTGCCCGTCGGTGGCTCGACCCTGGTGATATTGAGTGATGATCTTAGAATGCCCCCAGCGTAATATTACTCAATTCGTTCTCGACATAGAAGAGGTTTGACTGGTTGACAGCCGCGCGTTATCACCTATGGATACGCTACGCCCACGTTCGTTCTCGCCCGCGTGTGTAGTTTTTTTTTCCGACGTGGAATAGTTCGGTGTTACGTTTGAGAACCGCTGTATCGCTACTCATCAATTATGAGATAAGAGCAACGTGCGCCGTATCTGAATTCTTATTTCGGATTAAAAATAAAAAGGATTAAAATCTTATGGTTTGGATTTTTTGTAGGAGAATAATTAAATCGATGCAAATTCGGCTTTTAAAAGCAAGTTTCGCCAATTTTTTTTCTAGTTTTGAGTGCAGAAGTATCACGTGCAAGGCTGTGTATGCATATGTAAGTACATACATACATATATGTTGACGCTTCACTTTTCTATTGATTTATTCATAGAAACTTTCAATCGCATCGCATTAATGAAATTATAGTTTGTTTTTCATATTTTTTCATACATACCAGGAAAGTCTTAACAGGTAGACCCCAATGCGCCTTCCTAGACAATTAATTATAAACATTGCAGCATTTTTATTACATAATGCCAGCAGTTTGGCCAGCAGCAGCATAATAGCCAGCAGTTTGGCTTAGTGGTAGCGTATATATTTAGCACCACTGAGGTCAAAGGTTCGAGTCCTCGCCACTGCTGGTTAGATTTGGGGGTTTTGTGACTCCAAATCGATCGTTTCTCTGTCAGAGTTTGCCAATTTTATCTGATCATTGCTGAAACGGTTCCTGAAAATAGGTATTAGATCTAATCCTGTTGTCACAAAATCTGCCTGTGTATAATTTGTAATAATTATACACAGTAATCTGAAATCTATAGATATCTCTACAGACATCTCTATAATTTCATATTTATTATATGTATAAAAATTGTAAACAAAAAAAAAAAGCTAAAAATAATCCATAGATGTCTCTATGATTATTATTTCTGATTAATTGTTATATGCTATATATTCTGATTGTATATGTATGTATTACTGTGTTTCTGATTTCTGATTGTTTATGTATTCTGTATTTCGTTAACGTACACCCGTCGCATTGGAGCAAATCTGTAATGGCGAGTGTATATTGATTTGTAACAATAAAATAAAATAAAATAAAATAAATTGCTGTATTTCGAAAGGTCGAAGAATACGAAATTTACAATTAATTAATTAATGAATTGATCCATAGAAACATCTATGGATTTAGACTTGTACATAATTTTTTTCAACAACGTTGTTGAAATTTAACAGTTTCAACAACCAACTTAGGTAAATTGGCAAACTCTGATAAGAAATGATCGACTTGGAGTCACAAATATCCAAGCCTGACCAACAGTATTAAAGATTAGCATGGAATCGAACCCGGTAACCTCTCAGTGCTAAACATAAACGCAACCACCGAGCCATACTGTTGGCCAACAACGACAAACTATGCATTCATAGTTTGTTAAGTGAAGTCTGACGGTTGTGGGGCGACTCTAATTCTAGTATTAATGATTCTTAAGATATGCTGGTAGAATCTACCAGCAATTGATCAATCTATCAGGTAGATTGATACAAATATTCAGTTTTTATCCTTCATATGTAGTTATTTCAATCCCTCTTCAATAATTTGCGCCTTGTACCTGTTACATATATACATATGTAATAGCATCAGCGTATATCAAGATTAAGAAATTGTATACCAATAAATAGGTCGTTGGTTCAAATCCCGACCGGAATCGAAAAATGTATTCGTATTTCTCGATGATTTCGAATACGAATACTACTGCTAGCAAGATCTGGAAGTTTATCAAACCCAGATCGACCGTTTGCTGTTAGACCGTCTCCAATTTATCTAACTTAATTGTTGTGACGGTTCCAATAAAATCGGCACTCCCTCCCTCTCTCGCAAATTCGGCTAGTTTGAATTTATTGATTGTTACAAGTATATATATGTATACTCGTGCTTATGGTTTGTTATTATTGTTATTAGCCAGCAGTTTGGCTTAATGGTTCGATCCGCCAAAAAGCTGCTGGTTAGATTTGGGGGTTTTGTGACTCCAAATCGATCGTTTCTCTATCAGAGTTTGCCAATTTTATCTGATCATTGTTGAAACGGTTCCTGAAAATTGGTAATAGATCCTTTTCTGTTGTCCTTTGTGTATAATTTGTTGAAATTATGCACAGAAATCTGAAATTTTTAGATGTCTCTATGATCTTATGATTATTATGTGTATAAATGTTGTAATAATAATTATGCACACAAATCTAAAAATAATCCATAGATTTTATTTTATTTTTTTATTTTTACATACATACATATTTTCACATACATATATACAAATATACCAGGAAGGCTTAACAGGTAAACCCAAAATGCGCCTTCCTGGTCCACATAATTATTACATAGATACATGTAAATCTAAATATCTGACATCTATGGTCAGTATACATATATTACAAACATCGTATTAATACGATAAATAACGATGAATAACTTTCATGTAACAATACGAATTTTATATTCGATAAACAACCACAGAGACATCTATGGTGAGCAATATGGCGAAACCTAAAATATAACAATAACTAAAGGTTCGCAACAGAAAATTGGGAAGGAAACGCCAATTTTACAGGAATCGTTTCAATGAAAATCAGAAAAATTGGCAAATTCTGATAAGAAACGATCGACCTAGACAAATCAAGGTCTGGCCAACAACGAGACTTAGCGGGGAATCGAACTCGTAACATCAAGTACGAAATAATTCAACATTCACCACTAGACCATGCTGCTGGTTAGATGTCTCTATGATTATTATTTCTGTGCTTGATTAATTGTTAGTATTGTATTGAACCTTTTTTACAAAGAATTTACAGCAATTGAACAATGAGCGACGCGCTTTGAGTCCGTACTCTAGTAATGACCAGCGTGCATTGATTGATTAAAAATAAAATATTTGTATACCTACATGAACCCAAATGAAGGGCAAATATCATACTTTTATTTATGTATGTAGTATATAAAGTGAGTTCAAATCTTCTTGCCCTTGACTTGGCCGAGATATTTTCAATGAACTGCTTTGGATTTACGACCACAGTCAAGGGGTCAATATATCGGAGCCGGCATACTCTCCAGGCCACGTTTCGCATGAAAAGATAGTTGTTTTGCTGTTGGCGTTGCGAATGTGTATTTCGGCAACAACATCCGACGTTAAAGCAGAGGTAAATTAGTATCGCGAAAGGGTTAACGTCGTAAAACGCGAACCGCAAAAAGAGACCGAGGAACTTTTCGCGGACCTCGACTTCGAGGGGCTCGAAATCTTCCTAATATAATATAATATACTCGCGTTGTCTCTACCCATCTACCCGTAACAAACCCACAATCATCATTCATCATACATGCGTACGTTTATTATACGTATGCATGTATGTATGGCGATAATGCGAATGTAAAATGTTTTCGAATTTTATTGCCTGGAAGTTTTAATGCTAATGTGTTTTCGTTTGCTTTTTGTTTGCAGATTTCGGAAAGGTGGAGAATGAGCGGCGATGACTTGAATATAGCCTTCGAAGATAAATAGAGTAAGATTTTAATGTCGTTTTTGTGTAGTGTAAGTTATGTGGTGTCTATTTGTTTGCAAGTCGTTAGACTTTCTCGTGAAAATAAAGTACATACGATGACTCGTATTGACTTTGAGGTTGAAATTTTCCGAATAGTCGACTATGGGTCAATTCAATAACGTTTTATTTTTCTACGTGTAAAAAAGTAATAATATTTTACATATACAGTGTGAAGAAATCGACTTATTTAATACATGTCCTTAAAATTCAATCAGTTTTGTTGCTATGACTAAAGCCCGGATAACCAAGGTGCCGTTAATTGTTCAAATGTTGTAAATGCATTGTTAAAGGTTTGCCGAACCTTTTTCACACAGCATTCACAACAATGGAACAATGAGCGGCACCTTGGCTATCCGTACTCTAGCTATGACAGCCAACATTTTTGATTTTTTGATCATTCTACGAAAACATGTTTTTCGTACAAAAAAAAAATCGATTTTATATATAATACACGGAAAGTCAACAGACTTTTTTTTCAAATTGAGAATTCGAAAGTTTTATAAAACAGCTCGGTATGTCCTTCATTTGCACTTTACAATTAATTACTCCTGAAAGCTTTTCATTTCTGCAGCTTTGTGTTGATACAAATCATGCTTATTACTAGACTTAGGGCCGGGCCGCACCGTGCAACTTTGTCGGCCGACTAGTCGCGCGACACGAAAAAATGTATGGAAATGTGTGCGACAAACAAGTTGACGGGTGCGGCATGTTCCATCTACCTGCATGCATTGGTCTGGTCGCCCTCAACCAAGTTGTTCGCGAGTTGAGCGGTGCGGCTCGCCCCTTAGGCGTTCGCTTGGTGCTCGTTGAATAACAATAGACTTCTTTATTAACAAAGCGAAAGAGCAAAAAAAACATGATTGACAATATTGAAACATTTTCTTGCACAAATCATCGTCCCAATGCCGCCCGTTGATTATTACATTGCTAATCAGCAACTACACATATAAAGTTTTGCTTGCGTTTGACGCAATCAGATTTTTTGTCAGTGCAGTAAATGATAGCTATAGTCAATGGCTAAACCAGCACCCTGACAAAGCCGCGCACGTCAATGCCATGCTGAGAAAACCGCGCAATATGATACCGCGCTGAAATAGCGGCACAGGACAAAAGTATATATATATAATAAAAATTGAAACATACCTACTCATAATAAGACATCCGAGTCACGTGATTTTTAGTGACAGGCGTCTATAACATTTTAAAATCAATATTCAACCCTTTCCGCACCCTTTCCCTTTCCGCACGAATTGATAGCGAAAAATCTGGTTTTAAATAACCAACAAATCCTTTTGTAAATTAAATTCAATGTAAATTTATATCGATGAGTAGTTCTGCCGTCCTTACTTTTATTTAATTTTGTAGCTTTATTCTGCGCCGCATTGTCGGTGCGAAATTGACCGGCTTGTCTGCGTGGCATTGTTATGCGTGGATTTGTCGGCGCGGCATTGTCACTATTTTTAAGAAGAGATCGTCCTACTGAATATACAGATGGTTGTTCAAAGTACGAAAACCCACCCCCACTCCGCGGAAACGATGCGTACGGTTAGAATCACGTACTGATCTTTACTTTGCGCACCTTTTGCGAATAGTGGGGGTTGGTCTAAGTATATTTATATACATATATACAATTGAATTTCTGTTTGTCTGTTTGTCTGTCTGTCTGTCTATCTGTCTTGTATAGGCTTCTAAACCACTCAACCGATTACGATGAAACTTTCAGGATTTGTTGTATGTATGTCCGGGAAGCTTACTTTGAAAAAAAAACGGGAAAAACCTCTTAATAATAATATTCGTAATTACGATTTTACCGACGCGAAAGTTTAAAGCGCCATTGTGTAGTCAAGGAAATGTGCTCGTTGGTAACCACGTTACCAATTGGTTTATGACGACACGGCGTTGAAGGGATGTTAATAGAGCTGCAACCATCACTTGAAACGGGAATTGCATGCCTTATTCTGGCATTGCAACGCATGTTGGGTTCAGCTAGTTTTTTATAAATACATATATTGCATTATTACATATGTGAGAACTTGGGTAGACAGATTTTGAAACATAAAAGACATGTAAAAGATTTTTAAATTCTTTTTATTATTACTAGATTATGTTCAAATGCATCTTATATCTATTTTAATAGCTACTGATCTACTGATCATTATCTATTTTACAATTTTATTTCATTTTTGCTAGCAATTAAAGTATTATATTATTCTAATTTTAATGTACAGCATAATAGGAAGAAGAGCTCAAAAAACTATTTACAATTCTAATGAATGCACATTATACATCTTATAAATATGTAATACTAGTGGTTTTACACGGCTTCGCTCGGTGTTTGTAATATAAACCGCTTAAACATGACTACTTTAATAGTAAACATTTAGTTTTATTTTATATAAATTTATTTGAATACTCATTTGTTTTTTTTTATTAAATTGACTATCACGAACAAACAAACATATAAACCGTCTCTTCGAAATTATATGTATACCAGAATCCGGCGACTTCGCCCCCGATTATTATAATAGTGGTTTTACCCGGCTTCGCTCGGTATTTGTAATATAAACAGCTTAAACATGACAAAACATTCTAATTGTAAACATTCATTTGTTTTTTTATTAAATTGATTGTCACGAACAAACAAACATGTATGTATAACAAGTCTCTATCGAAATTATATGTATACCAGAATCCGGCGCCCCGTCCCCCAGCGCCTTCACCCCCCGGGGACTTCGAATCCTTTGAATCGAATTAAATCGAATCATTTGTTCAAAGACTATCCAAATAAGTCGACGATCTAAAGCAATAAGAAGGTATGAATTTGAAATACAATATGTATGTCGAATTTCCAATGCGAATTTAAATTTGTTCATTGACGTCGGTCGATTTAGCAGTTCCGTTCGATTTTGATAAATTAGACACCGTTAGACACTTGCACAGTCTCCGACGCCATCTTAGAAGCATGGCCCTTTTTGCATGCCCTTTTTATGCCGCTCGACAAACGGACGTAACCTCAACCGCAATCTATCCGCAAAAATCTCGCATGAAACGGTTCATTGTTGTGTTGTGCTTGGCAAACCAGGAAGACTTTGAATGAATTTTCTCACGGTCGTGAATCATCATCGTCGTCGTAGCCGTCGCCACAGGAGCCATCCTCGATTTTTCCGCGGAAAAACCGTTTTTCCGCACCGCGCGTCCGTTTTGGCCGAGACAACTTTCACTCGCGGCATGCCCGCGTATTACGCAACACTCGCAGAAACACTGTAATTGTTATTATTGGCGATGTTATCTCGGTGTTGTTTGACGTCAAAGGGAGCAACAGCACTCCATCATTTTCCGCGTACGTATTGTTCGACTTTTTTATGCTTGTCGACCGCACGCCACTGGATCCGATCGCGCAAAAAATGGTCTAATAATACGAACACCCACGCTAGTCTTATAGCGAATTAAAAAGAGAAAAAAAAAACAACAACGGCAGGTATTCATCATCCGTTTCCGGCTTAATTATATATCGTAAACTCTCCGACTTTCAGGCATTTCCTGAATCAAATGGTTGTAGGTGGCTGAAATGAGTCATGGAGAAATGTGAGGTTGTTCATATGTCAATTGTCATGCAATATCTCAATGAAATATATATAAATGTACTAAAAACTTTCACTCAGCCAGTGTCATATTTTATATATAGGTATAGATTTAAATGTTTTGCTTTTCCTATATATGTATGTATATAATACGTCATATGTGGTTTAAGCACTAAATATCAATAGTGATATAATACATAAATATCAATAGTGATATATGTGTACATATTTTCATAGTCTATCAATCAAATAAACGATTCCGTTTGATAATAAATTGCATAACATATTACAGTCGAACTCGGCTATTACGATATTAAAAATACTGGCAACGTTTCCTTGTAATATCAATATGATTTAAATCTAATTGATTTATTTGAATCGGTGCAATACGGTAAACGGACTAGAGACTTGAAGCTTTGCTATGAAAATCGTGAATACGGAATATCTGGCACTCGAATTATCGTTAGTGTGATAGTTCGCGTAGGTAACTCTCGGTGGGTGGAATTTACGAGTGCTAGATTTACTGTAGACTTGTTATACATTGTTTGATTTATTAGAATATATGTACATATAATCAAAAAATGCGTACACAAAATGGTTCATCGATGCTTTGTGTGCCCGTATGTGATTAAAATGATTCATAAACAGGAAAAATCTCAATTGCGACAATCTTATTGCTAGATGTTTCATGTTTGTATAGGTTTGTACTGATTTGATGCTTTTATAGAAACTAAACTAAACACTAAAATATTAGTTAGTTAGAAAAGGAATATGAGAAAGTTTAAAAGCATCTTTAACCAGCAGCGTGGACTAGTGGTTAGCATATTATGCTCTCGAATGGAGTGGTCACGTTTCGATTCTAGCTAGTAGCTGTTGGCCAGACTTAGATTTGTGACTCCAGGTGGATTATTTTCTTTCAGAGTTCCCCTTTCATGTTAGTTTGGGTCTTCAATAATATTCTCGAATGTTTACTCATCTCTAGCACTCTTTGTACCGTACCATTCTGGGATTGGTCTTACTCTGATATGGATGGTTTTGATGGTTAACCAACTAAGCATCTCTATATCGGCAGCATGTAATGTGTCCACATGTTGTTTATTGGTGGCAACACTCAGAACCATAATGGTTGAACGCACTACCGGACTTTTCTAGTTGACTCTAAAAACCAGCGGCGTGGACTAGTGGTTAGCATATTATGCTAGTGGTTAGCATATTATGAGTCCCACTGCTGGCCATACCTTGGTTTGTAACTCCAGGTCGATCGTTTATTATCAGAGTTTGCCAATTTTTCTGATTTTCATTGAAACGGTTTCTGTAAATTGGCAGTTATTCAGTTAGGCAGCGTCTTGAGGTTCACTAATTTCTATAATAAAATGCTGCAAAAAATTCTCCATAGATGTCACTGTGAATGATGTTTGTATGGATTCGCATTGTATAAAAATGCTTGTATTAATTATATCATTGTATTGTATATGTATTAGTACACTCGTCGCTTTGAGCGATCTGTAAAGGAGAGTGTATATGTTCTATTGAAATAAATAAAATTCAAATCTAATATTAAGAGGGCTGGACACCAGCGTCTTGTCCATACAAACGTGTTACACTTCTCCCTTCCTCAGTTATGGCACTAGAGAAATTATATTTTGTTATGCTACGGATATCCACCATAGGCATGTTTCTATCTTTTTTATTTTTTTTTGAATAGTTATTATTTATAGGAGCCACCAGACATCTATAAAATCGCCTCGTTTTTACACCCACGAAAAGAGTCCAGCGTGCTAATTTAACGGTTGATTCTTAAAAAAATACGAAAACAGAAACATAGAAAATATCTTTCTCATACCGATGATGAAATTGATTTTAAAATTGGTCCAGTTTCGGAAGAGAAAACTGGAGAATACGAAACCTCGATTTTGTCGATTTAAAATAGGTATAATCTGGTCGAGGCGCAACTGTCGCTTCACTCAATATATACATATATATTGATATATATTGTCGCATTCACTCAATATATATATATCGAATAAAGGAACGGCAACAAAATTAAGGTTTCGGGTATCCAGCCTTCTTAAGTTTATATGAGATGAGAGTAAACGAGAGTGAAAAAGTAGTTTACCATTGTTTCAATGAGTGGTAGAAAGAGATGTACGCAAAAGTGACCTGTCATCGCTCCGATTTGACACAAGATTCCGATTTATATTTTGATGCGTTCTTTAATGATTAAATTCTTCTAGCTTAATGTTGGAGACATTAGCTTACTTCAAAGTTAGTATGTCAGTAAAATATCAAAGCGATCGAAACAGTGGAAGTGGTTCAAAATCAGATCACGATTTTTTGACGAGCCGGAATGTCACTGAACTAACAGAGTGAAGCTAATACATAATTAGCTTGTAAAAACAGTAATTGATACGCATATATTGTAACGACAATAAAGCGAAATAAAAATATATATTGAATTTAAGTACCTATAAGATTGATATCCACTGGATTACAGAAAAAACTTTTGCAAAATTTGGTCTCAATTAGTCAAATGGTGTGGAAATGTGTCTATCTATAAGGAAATGACACACATATGATACATTCGTCACTCAACACATTCACTTCGATGTATTGTAGTGTGTTTTATATATGTACATACAAACATATATAGATGGGTATATATTTTAATAAATCAACTTGGTCATCGAGTTTGTAATGTCACCGTCATGGAAATATATCAGTGATGCATCATGTCATTCGACATGGTATAAAAAAGGTATTCTCTTTGTGTGTGTGTGTGTGTTGTTTTAGCCCGTTTATTGGTAGGTTTGAATATATCTTTCGAATTAATTATAATCGGTCCATTAGCAGCGGTTGTAGCATCCGTAACGATCACTAAATATAAAATCTTCGTTATTGAGATTACTTCATCAATTAAATCGTATTAATGGACGTTATTGGCAATTGGATATCCCGTCTGCTATAAATTATGTTGTAACCTGAAAAAAAAAATTGTTCGCAGCTTCAATGGAAGATTTTTTTTCGTTGGATAATTATTTTTTTCTATTTGAAAATAACAGTGTTTGTAATGTGGCGAAAAAGTGAGTGTTGCCGTTTTAGCAATGAAAGTTTATTGATAAAATTAGACCGACGGTATTTTTTCGGCTTTGTTATGAAATTTCGTACTCAATTTGTATTTAATATTAGATGTAGATTAAAATGTTTATTATTCTTATAAAATAGAAAAATTAAAAATACACCTTTTTATAGACGATTTAATGAGGCTAATGTATTGTAACATTTTAAGGACGTAAAATAAATTATTTCTTATTTAACTATGTATTATTATTACAATATAATTCAGTGCAGGGTCTTTAATAATATTACTGTAAGTTTAGCTGTCAATAACATGACGATGACAATTACTTTTACCGTCTGAAAAATATAAATTTGCATTAATATAAAATATATACGTATTCCATAAATATATTAATAATATCAACAACTTACGTGTTTTATATAAAAATTTTATTATAAATACATATTTCAAAATACGAAGCACGAACTCAAAACTTTTAAAAAAATAAAATTAAAATTTTTTTTTCGTGTTTTTCAAATTGACCCCTTTTCAATGTCAATTTGAAATGAAAAGGGGTCAATTTGAAATGAAAAGGGGTCGATTTAGATTGAAAAACCTGTATATACAAATATAAGCAAAAAAATAAATACAAATACAAGTAATAAAAATATTAAAAACAGGTCTAATGTGTATAAGAAAAATCTGATAGAACTCATTAATGATAAAATAAGAATCGTTTACTTTGAAAGTGTACTTTTGAATTTGTGCTAATCCTTGGATATTATTTTTAATTTAGGATGTATTAAAATGATTTAAATTATTATAGTTATGGTTTGAGGCGGGTTGGTTTTTTCAATCAATAAAATGTTTAAAGGAAAATTTATTATTAAGTTAAATTTATTTTTAATAATAATGTTATTTTTACCTCTTATTTCTGTTAGAAGATTTTAAAAAGTAGAAAATTTTAAATATTAAAATTTCTACTTTTTAAATGTTTTAATAATATTTTTTAATAAGCTCATGCTCGTTATTCAAGTTTCAATAAAGTGTGAATAAATTCAAAAGTACACTTTCAAAATTAATAAACGATGCTTATTTTATTGTTACTGTGTCCTATCGGATTTTTCTTATAATATACATTAGACCTATTTTTTACATACCTCCTTTACGTTTCACATGGAATTCGTGTCAGTGGTCATTTTTATCTCTTATCCGATCGTTTTTTACATACCTCCTTTACGTTTCACATGGCTTTCGTATCAGTGATCATTTTTGTCCTTATCCAATCGTTTTCATACTTTGCCATATTGCTCATTTTGGTCATCAATACACGTTAATGTATCGTCTGCTATTACGTTGGAGATAAAATATCGTATACAACGCGTTTTTAAAACGGGGAAAGTAAATCTTCCTGACGTTTAACAAGCGTTGTTTAACAAGGCGTAAACTGTTCGCCATGACACGGCATTATCAGATTTTAATTGTTTAAACGCCTATAATTCACTCTATATTTTATGAAATTTGCTCTATTGGTTCTCGTTATCTCTAATATATAAATATTTATAGTTTTAACTCTCATATGTACATATATATATATATATAAATTTCAAATTTGGCGTGTAGCTTCTTGTAGGGTAATACACGATATATATTGATTTTTGGCCAAATATGTCAGATTTGACATTTCACGGCTAAAAGTAAATCTCTTCACTGGGTTTTACATATCTGCGAGATAAGTATTCAATAATAAGTAATGTTGTATCTAATTGTTAATATGATTTACAATAACCTTACATACATTTAGTTTTTTACAATAAGCTTACATACATACATCACATACAATTATTTTTAGTTATCAGCTGATTTATTACTAACCTCTTTTTACTTTACGTACGATTTCTTCGTTCAGAAAAAAATTGGGTTCCTTTCCACAATCTTCCGATCGTTTTCAAACTTTGCCATTTGCATTGATCATCATATACATATGTGGAAATCAAGTCCGCCATTATCATGGTGAAAACTAATCGTAATAGACACGTTTGAATATACTGCATTGTCCACACTGTCGCATTTTTGATATTTGTATTACTTGTTTTTATATTTATTTTCTAGTTTATGTTTGTATATATGTATGTATGTACGTTGCGCCAATTTTGATTTTCAACTTATTCGTCTGATAATTCATAACGTGTTTTTCGTCTGCAGAATAATAATAAAAATCACCACTTTTATGCATTCTACGAGACGAAAAGGGTTGCGCCCATCTAAAATCCCTGAAATTAAATTCGTTTTTGCACTCGAGATTCGCGTCGAACCTTTTCGCGAGACTCCGCACACAAATAAAGACGTTTTACGACCGAATCTGAATGATGCGCCGAGCGTTTATATTTTATTTGTAATCCTCTTGCACCGATCGCGTTTTACTTTTATTTCTACACACATATGTACTACATGCATAGTCGGTTCATTTTGTGTGTGCGTCTGTCTGTCTGTGTTCTGTTTTTACTCGTCTTTTATTATTATTTTTTTCGTTTATGCTTTTCGCTTTTTTTCCTAGCTTTTGCGACTTTAACGCGATGCGCGAACCGTTCATTATGTTGTATTAAAAGTAGACGATCGGCAAAAAGTAATGGCCGCTCGTCTGAATTTCGGCTGAATTTTTTTTTGTTTTTGGCTTCTAGGCCATTGATCAAAATTTCAACGTTATATACCGGGTCCAACCCGTTTACGACTTTGGCTTCGTTATTTGAAACTACATACATACATACATATTATACGTACATTACTTGGAAATTAGGATTCACTAAAAATATTGTACAGCACGAAATAGTTACACGTCGTAATGGTGACAATATAGGTATAATTTTTAAAATAGTCGATTGCTTACATTATTTTGAACTCAAATAAGAGGATCAATTATAAATCCTCAAGTTAGACGTGATTATTACGATTATTTTTTACCATCAAATTATAAAATTCAAAAGATGAAACGCAGTGAAAGCCATTGATATTTGTATTTAACGTCAAAGATATAAGTTGAATTTTTTATATTCCCAAATTTATTTTAAAAATAAAATTGTTGACATTATTTTTCTTTTGTTCCCACTAAAATATTGTCTCGTTACAATTTCGAATAATTTGTCTTTGTTTCCAAATTCTAAAGGAGGTAAAACTTATTATTGAATAAATTTGCAATTTGGCGATTAAAAATTGATTTCTCGCTCAATCAATACTCAAACAAAGCAAAAATTGAATGATAAACATATATTTTTTGTCATTTTTGAATGCCGTGGATACGTCTCGGATATTATTATATATTTTTTTATTACAGGTAAGCCAATTTTTTTGTACCTACCTATAGGTAAAATAAAACAGTATATTTATGTCCATACAATCTTTATCTAATATACATATAATTTTGAAAGAGAGTTTGTAAGTTTGTATCTTTGGTTGGGAACTTCGTAAACAAAACAAAGTGTCTATGACGACAATTCAATTGTCGTCATATATATTTATTTATAATAAATTACAAATAAATTTATTTATTTTATTTTTATTTAACATACTTGGGAGAAGCGGCAAAGCCGATAGACCCAAGGGGTTTGATTTATACTTATTATATGAATTAAATTAAATGAGAAAATAGTAAAATACTGTTGCGTAGGGGTGGGTGGAGGATCCAAGTCGAAGGCCAAAGTCGTTTCACAGCATTTATTGGTGATAAAGGAGATACACGCACCGCCAGTGCTCCGTCTAGAATGTCTTGATATGGTGTAAGTGCCTCCTTATAAAAGACAGGTCGCTCAGGGCATCTTCAACGTTCGGTTACTTCCCCATTGTTTAGTCACGTACTCGGATATGCAGTCCCACGCTTTGGCGTTGTCAGTTCTAAGAACTCGACGGGAATGCGACCGAGTGCCGTTACCGCCGCTAAGTGCATTCGGGGGTCTCTCATTGTTAGCCGACTTGCACTTAAGCCTGGAGATAATCTTCGAATCCAATTATAACGGTGGCTCCTTTTAGCATACGCTACAATACATTCAAAATGACAATATAAAAATAAAAATAAAAATAAAATAAGAAAAAAAAGTAAACAAGAAACTGAAATAAGATATTGGGAAAGAAGAATTACACAATTCCTTTAAGTTTAAGAAATACATCAAGCTTATTCTTAAAAATATTAAGTTTGTCAGAAATTACAATATCATTGGGAAGACTATTCCAAATTAAATAAAAAATCAAATACATATTTACTATTAGATTCGCCATGTTTAAGAGGGCTGGACAGCAGCGCATTGTCCATACAAACGTACTATACTTCTCCCTACCTCAATTATGGCACTAGAGAAATTATTTTTTAATATGCTATGGATATCCACCATTGGGGTGCATCTATCGTTTTATTTTTTTGATTAATTATTTTTTATAGGAGCCAGGAGCCGCCAAACATCTATAAAATCGCCTCTTTTTTACACCCACGAAAAGAGTCTAGCGTGGTTATTTAACGGTCGATTTTAAAAAAAATACACCGATAGATGCACAGAAAATATCTTTCTCATACCGATGATGAAATTTTTTTAAAAATTGGTCCAGTTTTGGAGGAGAAAATAGTAGAATACGAAACCTCGATTTTGTCAATTTAAAACACGTCGAAGCGCAACTGTCGCATTCACTCAATATATATATATATATATTGATATATATTGTCGCATTCACTTAATATATACATACACTCAATATATATATCGAAGAAAGGAACGGTAACAAAATTAAGGTTTCGGGTGTACACAGCTCTTTAGCTGTTTATATTACAAATACTGAACGAAGCCGTGTAAAACAACTAGTGTTCAATATTTAGTCATTTGTAACAACCAGAAATTTTAACTCAGTTGACGTAAACATCATCTCAGTATAATAACAGCATTATTAAATCAATTCAATTTTAATTATGGAAAAAAAATTAGAACATTCGTCGTAGAACGAGTTAAAACAATTTTGACATAATAACACAGCTATCGAACGTGCGTATTTCCGTCTCGCTCGCACACAGTTCAGTCGTAATGAGTGCGAGCGAGACGCGGCTACTTTCGACTCGCTAATACCGCGCTACATTATTCGCCCATAGCCTCGGGCGCGAAACAACTTCGTTACGAACGAATTGTGTGAATTGCATAACGCGCCAAAAACGAATCGTTGCGAAGGTCTAAGGGCGCGTTTACACCTGAGGACTTGTACATAAAATTGTGACGATGACCATTATTTCCACGGCGTGTCTGTGCTTCCGTTCGCGCCGCAATGCGACGTGTTGTGTGGGTTTTGAATGATGCCCGATACCGGTTAATGATAAGTTTTTTTTTCTATTTCATTTAATCGACTGCGTGTTGCAATCGGGAAGGCTTTCGTGGACACAATTTGATGGTTTTCGTGTTTGATATTAATAAAATCTGTCGACGGTCGCATCGAATAAATCTCTCGCTTCCTATGGATGCAGTAATGAACTCTACCGCTTGACTACCGAGACGCAATAAACATATTTTCTTGTCTGTCGACGATTCGGATTTATATTATTGTGGGGAAGGGAAAAAAATTGGAAATTTATTCACGTTCCGTATATGGAAAGGGCCTTTGATTTTTGACCTTGTGATTAATGAGTTTTCGTGTAGGTAATAATTTTTTAAGTGGTAATCTACTGTAAGATTCTGTGTTGTGATAATGACATGCAAATGCAGCTGTTTTTATTATTTTTGTATAGAAGGAAACATTTTTATCTGATATTCAGGAGATTAATTTGATCTTTGAGTAATAGATTATTTGTTTTCGTATCTCAAATCTAGTTATTGGATTGTTATTACATAATTATATCATCAACCCAATTTTTGGATATAATTCTTGTAAATTATGCTGCTCTATAAAATTTAATACAACGAGTAGATTTAATTTTACCTTGAACTATATTTGAAAGAAAATCTTTTAAATTGATAATTTCATTGATCATAATATCAGATTTTGAATTCACGGTGAGCTTAATTTGAAGATCGGTTCTTTCCAGTAGATTGTTTACAAAATACAAAAAAACCCACATCTTTGAATATTCGTTTAACTGTTCGACTGTAAGATATTTTTTTAGCATCATTATTGCACGTAATCAGTTAGAATCTTCAAGCGATATATTGAAGCTGAAAATAGTGTAAACGATCTTTGGAGAATATCGAAAGAAGTTTGCAATGTTACAGAAGATTTCGCAAGGTCGTATAGCACAATATTTAAATTGTGGCTGCGACAGGGAAACGTTAATGATAATACAAACGGGAATGCGCCTTCACCCAATTAATAGAATTTTCCGAGTAAAAATGCTTAAGTGCAGAAAGTAGAGGCGCCTTTGGGGCTCTAATTTTAAATTTTAAAGCGCCTTTATCGCATCAAGCGGTGCCCTAACTTATTTGGCGCCCTCGGGTGTCACCCGGCCCAGCCCCCTCTAAAACCGGCACTGTGTATATGTAAGTATCTTCGGTTGGGAACTGCTGGATAAAGGCCTCTCCAACACGCTTCCACTCGTCTCTGTTTTGCGCTATGTATCATCCATCTCACCCCCCACATTTTCCTAATTTCGTCTACCCATCTTCCCTGCGGTCTTCTTTTTACCCTTTTATTATATATTTTCTCGGATACCATTCTAGCACTTTTTTTGTCCTACTTTCGTATATTCTTCTAGCCATATAGCATGCCCATTGCCATTTCAATCTCTTTACTCTATCCACTATGTCCATTACCCACATATTCCGCTTCCTGTTTTTCCTCGTTATGCCGAGCATGCAGCGTTTCATACCTCTTTGAGTGTAGCATCTTGGCGTTCAATGTCCAAGTTTCATATCCATATGGCATCACTAGCGAAACGCATTGATCGAAGATCTTTTTTTTTCTTATCTTTTTGATTTAAAAACAACATTCATTCGTCCAAATGCACTCCATCCTAATTTCATACGTCTGTTTATTTCTTCGTCTTTACTACCGGACATGTCTATTATTTGACCTAAATATATTTAAATAACTATTTACTACTCTAATACGTAATTATATAATAGGATATAATTAAAAGATGCACATTATTTGGGGGACATTTTAATAAATAAATAGACATGAAAAATATTTTGATTTTTAAATGCTTTTTATTATTACTAAATTATGTTCACAATACATCTATTTTAATATCTACTGATATGTACTGATCATTTGCTATTTTGCAATTTTAATTTAATTTTGTTATTATTCATAGTATTATATTATTCTAATGATGTACAGCATAATATGAAAAAGAGCTCAAAAACATACTATAAAAAATATGCTAAGTTTTATTCTCTTTGAATGTTTGGACGTAGTTTTTGTCTAATGAAACGAATCCATATGCGAATTTTTTCTCTTCTGCAAGTTCATGAATCTTTTTTGCACAATATAAAAAGCACACTCATAAAATTTAACGATTGTGAACAACAATATGTTGTTGTTGTGGTTGTCTGCTATTTTTAAATTTTACAAATTTGCTTTTTTATGCGTTAATTCCATTAGGCAAATCGACATGCATGAGATAAAAACAAAAAACATAAGTTTTAATGAAAGTGTTTGTTCAAAAATGATTTCAAGGGACGAAAATTATTTGATTGTTATATGACTTTAGAAAAACGGCACTCATTCGAGTCATTATTGTAATTATTGAAGTGGAAGAATCTTAAAGTCTTTTTGATAGGATTGAGATACGAAATATAATGGAGCCGCTTTTTTTTCCAGAAAAATATTGTTAAATCTTATATTTTAATGATGACCTTTTTAATAAATTTTTTTCCTGCACACATTCCAAAAGTTTGAATGTCATATCAAATTATAGCACTTTATCCTATGATTCGACTCCGACTTCGACTTCAACTTGAACGATTTTAGTAAGATCGACTTTTCTTAGCAACACATCAAAATATTGATGTGTTGATAATTTAAATTATTAAATTTTAATTTATTAGTGGATTTATTTCTATATAATTGAAGACTCTTGTTGACGCATAACTTAATACTAATAATTAAATTAAATAAGAAAAATGAGTCGGAATCGGCTAAATTTTTTACGACCATGGCCCGAACGAAGAATGTTAATTTTGGATATGCTACGATGGACCTAGTGGAAAATTTTCATCGTATTAAGGAAACTACATAAAAATCATCGATTTTTAACAATCCTCCAACCAATCCATATATCTTATTTGATAAATAAATATTTTGATAAATAATAAGCATTCAATAGTTACCTGTTGCAATTTAAATTGGATCGATTATGATTTGTTTTCACTTTCTAATGAGAGTTCATAGTCACCGTTGTAAACTCTCGTCGTTTTTACTTTTTTTCAATTTTCCGTCATAATTTTTATAATATAATATAGGTCATTGAAAGCTTTCTTGGGTTATACTTTTCCTTCTTTTTAATTTGATACCCAGCTTTTGGGCATGCTGGGGTATAATTCCCATGAACCTCGTTGAAACTTATCATTAATTCGTTTTGTCCTCCAGCTTATATACGTGGTTATGCCCGTCATTGCTGGAACAGTTGGAACTTTATGTCCCTAATATAATAATTATTTTGTGCATGGTAGACACCATCATTTGATGATTGTACCCTCCTGCTCGCCCAGTACTTTATCGAATGGCTATTCCAAGAGCTGCCAGACTTCTCAATGAAATCGTATATGATAATCCTGAATGTGATATTTTCCACCTCAGTTTATCTGGTAGCTCATCATTATCTTCATAATTAAAAGTTAAAATTAAATGTATGAGTGGAATTTCGATCTTCTCTCTTCTTTTGATGTATCGTAATTGCGGCTGGTTCATATATAATACATATATTCGTGCTGGCTTTAGATTTAAGATATTCCCTACTTTGTATTTTATTATTTGATATTTTCACTCTATCTGCTATTATTATAATGCTATTGTTTGTGATTATGTATAAATGTACTTTTGTCTGTATATGTACATATGTATATATTTTTATTTTTCTCATTTCTCTGCGTGTTTTCGACCATTGTGGCGCATTAGTGATTCCACAATGCCACAATGGTGCAAACTGAAACTTAAATAAATAAATATAACTACAAAACTCCAGATCCAAATGAAAGGCCAAAGCCGCTTCACAGTATTTATTCAACGATCCCAGAGGTCCGCACGGAATCACCGCTCACTCCAGAATAATCTGATCTACCGTGTGTACCTCCTTATAAAGGACAAGTTGCCCAGCACAGCTTTCCCGATCCATTAATGTGTATATTGTCTAAGCACTTAAAGGTCTACCCCGGTGAGTCTATTATTTACTCGTCCTGGTCTGTGAGAACTCCAGCGAATCCTTTGTTCGGGCACTTACTGAGTCCCGTTAGCCTAATTCGGGACCTCTATTGTTCACCCACGAACGCACTTAAATAGTGGATACTCTCTCTCATGTTCCCACGTTACAATATAATAATATTTGTACTTGGGAAACAAATTGATTTGGAAAAACGAGGAAAAATATGAAATTAAAAACAGTAACAGTAAAAAAATTATTCTGTGTATCAGTAAATGGACCAAACAGGACGTAAAACGCAAATCACGTAATAAAATTATTATTTTGAATAAAAATACCAATAATTTTATTTTACTACCGCCATCTATGTTCAAAACTAAAAACTGAATAAACGTCAGTCACTTTTCATAAATTATTTTTTAAACGCGTCTTACACGATATTTTTGCACCATCGTAAAGGCGGAGAATCCATTCACTTACATCGATGACCAAAATGAGCAATATGGCAAAGTATGAAAGCGATCGGATAAGAGGCAATTTTTTTCGTGAATTGCAATCGTAAGTGAAACGTAAAGGAGGTATCTAGAAATGCAGAAAAATTACGGATTAATAAGAATTCGCCATTTTCTTTGATACGACGCAAGTTTTCCACTAGATCCATCGTATAGATCCATACTGTAACGTTTGCTCGTGTTGATTTAAATTTATTGCAAACAAAAATGACCCAATTTGTCTCGTTATAACTGCGTTTAGTCGGCGATCTTCACTATCGCCTATTCAAATAGGCGAAATTCCGCTACGAAACATGATAAATAATAATAATCCGTGCGTACGTACGTACGGTAGGTGGACATGCTTATTCCAACATTGAAGCAATCACCTGTTAGAAAAACGTGTTTAATCAGTTTCGCCCGGTTACTTCACCGAAAACCGTTAGGATTATGTACATAGTTTCGATCCGTCAACAAAATGGCGCCAAACCGTTGCTGAAATCGATTTGTCTCGCGTTGTTGCTGATTTGAAGGCCGGTTTGATCTGTCAGAGCCGTATTGTTGTATCTGGGTGGCGACCTTCGCGTGTCGGAAGTGTTCTGCAGTTGCATTGAGCAATAAATGTGACATTTATCTGCCTTTTTTAGCAGCTCGTTGTGTGCTGTTCACCGACCGAAATAATCGTGCGTGACGTCCTATTAATGCAATTGGCAAGGTGCAGTTGAGTCAGGAGTTTTGTACGTAGCTAATGGTGGATATTCACGTGGAGATATGACAAATCTCTAGCAGTGTGTGTGTGTGTCGTAGCAATTTCTCAAAGATTAGTAACTTGTCAGCTAGCAATACAATCAATCGGACATACATCCCTAGTTGAGCTTAACCTCTATCCCATACACTTGGGGGTGAGCTCTCTTATACGGCATATCTAAGCATCTTTCAAGCCATATTTCAAGTCTATTGAAGAGCCCCATCCATGTTAATTTGTTCCTTCAACATCTTCTCCACTGTTTGCTCATATCTAGTACTCTTCGTACCGTACCATTCTGGAATTGGCCTTAGGGCCGGGCCGCACCGCTCAACTCGCGAACAACTTGGTTGAGGACGACCAGACCAATGCATGCAGGTAGATGGGACATGCCACACTCGTCAAATTGTTTGTCGCACACATTTCCATACATTTTTTCGTGTCGCGCAACAAGTCGGCCGACAAAGTTGCACGGTGCGGCCCGGCCCTTACTCTGATATGGATGTTTTTGATGGTTACCCAACTAAGCATCCCCACGGAAACTTTTGAAATGTTAGTTTCTAAGACTGTTAACCCTTTGAATGCTGACCAACGTCAATCGGCGTTTTCCATGAGCCTGAAATACGCCGTTTTTGAATTTGTATCGACTTTTAAGCTTGTATCGGACTTTAAGTTTGTAGATGCTGGAATAATTCAGGCTTTTCTGAATTATCCAGCATTTCAATCGAATACAAAAATGGACACACAATATCTGTGCACCATGTCATCGATATGCTATCACATTACTGTATCCCTCATCTCCTCACCAATTAATTCACTAGTAGTCGTTTTCAATTCGGAAGATTCACTTTTACAATGAAGACTTGTCTTTGTTTTTTAACGAATTCGAGGGATTTATCTCTCGTAGGATTTGTCGTATCGCCTCTGCCCTACGCGAGACTTGTCTGCCGACAAATCTCAACGTGAATGGCCATCTTAAAAGCAAAAGTGCAGAATGGCCATTGTTGGTTTTTGTCCGCTCGGACAACAATGGTTTAGTGGTGGTGTTGAACTCGAGTTCAACAGCCAGCGGCCTTGCTTGAGCAGCCTCGAATTTCGAAGTCTGTGGGTCAGTGAGTCGCTGCTCTTGGAGTCGTCCAAATTTGGCGTTGAGGACTCGTGGTCTGTGGACATCCTTGACGCGACGCACGACTTCCTTTCCGACGGCAAAAAGTTATCCTTTTCATTGCTTTTTACTCCTTATATGGGGGTGCCTCACCTCGATCCGATCGCTGGTCATTGCTTCGTTCCAATGTCTATCTGGTTTCAGTGGAATTTCACTGAAAAACCACACCTTCACACATCGGAGACACTCGACTCATTTGAACCAATACATTATACCCATCAAAGCTCTTCAAATCAGATACTATTTATATCTTAGGAAAGGTTCCAATGAATAGTACTTTAATTCTTTGGTTATTTTTTAAATAATCAAGGCATAATTCTTGATTGATTCAGTTCTTCTTTCACCACATATAAGATTTTCGCTAATTAATAATCTTTAGTTGTACTTTTCCATAAACGATAATATTTAATTTTATGTATTAAACATTATTATTATTTTTTTTTACATACATATATACAAATATACCAAGAAGGCTTAACAGGTAAACCCCAAATGCGCCTTCCTGGTCCACATAATTATTACATAGATACATGTAAATCTAAACAATATCTGACATCTATGGTCAGATATTACAAACATCGTATTAATACGATAAATAACGATGAATAACTTTCATGTAACAATACGAATTTTATATTCGATAAACAGCCACAGAGACATCTATGTATGGTGAGCAATATGGCGAAACCTAAGATATAACAATAACTAAAGGTTCGCAACAGAAAATTGGGAAGGAAACGCCAATTTTACAGGAATCGTTTCAATGAAAATCAGAAAAATTGGCAAATTCTGATAAGAAACGATCGACCTTGACAAACCAAGGTCTGGCTAATAGCGAGACTTAGCGGGAATCGAACTCGTAACATCAAGTACGAGATAATTCAACATTCACCACTAGACCACGCTACTGGTTAAAATTTATTTCAATCAATTATGCACACTTATCTTAACAGATTGCTCCATAGTTACGAGTGTGGTATATAGATTAAAAATGATTAATTATATAAACAGGTATACACCCATATATTTACATTAAACACGACATCTATGGTCAAAAATTGTACAAGGCAAATACAAACATCGATTAAACATTAAACATCGATCCACAAATACATATATGGACAAATTTGCAGCATTTATACAAATCAGCGAAATCCAAGATGCTAAAAATTCAAAATTTGCCAGAAATTGGTAAAGGTTGCCAATTTGTTGGAACCGAAACGATCGATCTGGAGTCTCATATTCATGGTCTGGCCAGCAGCAACCGGTGGGAATGAACCCGTGACCACTTCGTTCGAAAGCACTATATGATAACCACTAGTCTATTCTCCTTGTTATTATACATATACATAAATATTGTAAGTTTTATTCAAGGCCAAATATAATTCCGATTAACAATCATAGAGACATTTATGGACATATTTTTTACAGAGTTTTAAATATCAACAAATTTTGAGATGGTGTAAACTCAAATTCTGTGAGAAATGGGATTGGATTGTCAATTTGTTGGAACCGTTTCCAAAGAAATCAGATTGGCAAACTCTGAAAGGAAACCGTCGACCTTATCCATGTCACATATCCAAAGTTTGGCCAGCAACAAAGCTAGGGATAAAACCCGTGACCACACAATTAAAAGCATCACACGCTAACCATTGATCTATACTGCAGGTTCTACATGATGAAATAACAATATATAATTCTATATACATATGTATTGCTATTGACGACATTAAAAATTTCCGTCTTCCTGTCTATTCTATTCATAAAAAGAGACAGTTCAGTGCCTTGAGCTTAAAACCATGAATCAGCTACTTAAATAAGTGTGCAATTTATAATCTATTCATGCGAATTTTAAAAATGATCACAATTATCTAATTTATTAAAACTTTTCTTGGTCAAGGCGGGTCAGATGCAACCTTTCGAATCTATTCGTTTTTTGTAATAATTATCGTATACATGGCTACTAACTATTCAATGTTCGTTTTCAGACATGAGATATATATCATCATATAAGAACTATAAATCATATTTGACATTGTAGAGTTAAGTCATTTAACAAAACTAGATATCTTTATGCAAGTATTTCCATTTTGATTCAGTTCAATATATTGCAGACCCACTTTTACATACAGCCTTCAATCAGTCCGTATTCGCCATTTCAGAGGAAACTTAGGGCCGCAGACACACAGAATGTGGCACGTATTTTTTTTTTGTTGATATTTAAAATGTTCGAGAAGTTCCCGAGTTCAAGTCCTGGTATAAACTCGATTGGAAATAATATATTCGGAGTAATTCTGTATTGCCGCTGGATATTTGTGACTCGAAGTCAATCGTTTCCTATAATACAACAATATTTATCTGATTTTATTGTTGAAACGGTTCCTCATAAAGTTGAAAAAACCATCCTACCTACTATTTGTCACCATTTGAATATGATGGTCGAAATATGATTTTTCTAAGTGGAATTTTATTTAATTCTCATATAAAGACAATTTAATATATTATCCCTATTAATTCAATCCAGATTCGTGTAAAAACGAGCTAATACTAGTACGAGCTTTTAGCTCGCAATTTTACCGATTTAAAATTCAGCACACTTCCAATTAACCCTTTTAAACAAAAACAAAAAATAGTTTGGCCAGAATACTATCTCAATAAACATGTTTCAATAGAAAATACTCAATATAAAATAGTATTTACAGTGGAAAAAAATCCCATGTGAAAATACGTACTTTTGACTTTTGATTTGAACTGGACGACCACTTAGAGAGATTTGAAAGTTGAAAAGCACTACAAATGAAAGATAAAATACCCGATTATAGATTCCAATATTCATTTTGAACAGAAAATTGACAGATTTTGAGACATCGACCGAACAACACCAAGATATAGAAAAATCGCGCGATTTAAAAAAACACATATATCTCCGAATCTCGAGCCAATCAACATTTTTTATTACTAGATTCGTATTCATTGGGCATAGATCTATAAGAAAAGTCATACCTCGTCTCTGAACCATTTTTCGTGTCGAACAGTTTAATCACCAGAACAGTGTTCATTTTTATAGTGAACTTTTTTTTTTTTTGCTCTCTAGCTTTGTAGTTTGCCCTCTTTCCTGGAAAAAAGCCCCAACACTCCGATTTTTTGTCCAAAAAGCATGCTTCCGCGCCTATCTCTGGTGATAGCAATTTGTGAATTAAGTCAAACAGAAATAGTGCTTTTGGAACTGAATGACTCATATGTTGACTAAATTTAATGACTCGTATGTTGCCAATCATCTCTCCACCGAGAAAAACTCGATCTACCGCAGTTGAACGTATTCGAGTACAGTCGCAGTTTTACGTAAAAACAGCGCACCCTTACAAGTGTAGGTACTCAGCTTTTTCGAATTTCTTTTTCGACACTATTATTTACGATCTTTTTCGAATTTCGGTCACGACACCTCTAATCACCGACATATGGTTATTCAATTTAACCGGCCACACACTACATCTCCCACACGAGCGGGCAAGGTTGTTATGTGTAAGCTGTAACATACTGCGAGGTCACTCATGTGACTTCGACCATCGTAATTAATACGTACTCCCATTGTTTGCGACGCCTACGATGCACCGGAAGGTCCGAGGACGATTCGCTTATATACCTGACACCAGTGGCGGACTGGGATTGAAATCAGTGCATGCCAGGAGTCAAAGGGGGCCCACCCAGGGTTAAAAAAATGCCCCCCTAGAACCCCCCCCCCCAAATTACGTCCCTGAAAAAAATGCACAATATTTTCAATTAATGTAAATCGAAAATCGGGATTTTGGGAAGGGGGCCCCTATCCTATATTTCTATTTACATGGATGTGTCTAGATTAGGAATAGATTTTATATTCGGAAACTGTTTAAAATTGTGTATTTAAATCTTACTATATTATCGAAGTATAATCAAATGTTATTTTGAAAGAATGAAGTAAATTTAAATCGCTGGTTGATGATGAATCGTCCTATCAAAATTGTTTTAAGCAATTCAGTTTATATTATTCACGAAAATTTGTTTATTCCCATTTTTATTAAAGTAGGTAGTTGTTACATAGGTATTGGTATATACATAATCTTGAGGTTGGAAATGGGCCCGGCAAAAGGGCCCACGCAAATGTTGAAACTTACATTTCGAGCCTAGTAAAAAAGTTAACCGATCCTTGGGCTGTTAAAGCAGGTATTAGTTGTTTGTGTACATATATCGTAAGAAATTTGTTTTGTTGAAATACCCAAACTTTAATTCCCAAAGTGCAATATCCTATAAATTTTTACACACGTGAAATACATAGTTAAAAAGTTATTTAATTTTACTGAGGGCCCATATTTTCTAACAGATAGTGGGGCCCACATGCCATCGGGCATGTTCGCTTGTATGGCCAGTCCGCCACTGCCTGACACTGCATTCAGTTCAAAAAGTTAAAGCTAATCGAATTAAGAGCTACTCTCTTTTATACTTATACTCTTTTATACGATTACAATTCTGAAAAAAATTTGCCTCTTATCCGATTGTTTTCATACTTTGCCATATTGCTCATTTTGGTCATCGATATAAGTAAATGTATCAAAAATATCGTTTTAGACGCGTTTGAAAATTCTCCGACGAAGATGTGCCTGACGTTAATCGCCCAAAATGTTCGGTCGCATTGTTCGCCTACTGCGCTCGCTTCGGCGTTTTCTTGGTGAATATCCCTTTTCGCCGTCATCTAGCTTTAATTGCTTAAACGCCTATAACTATTTCTTTTTCACTCTATATTTTATAAAATTTGCTCTACAGGTTCTCATTATCTCTCAAATATATTTAGGTCACTCATATTGTTGTAAATGTTGATCGTGATATAAGCGAAAGTAAGAAGACGTTGGTAGTACTTTAGGTTGTTACGGCCTACACGGCTAGTTTGACACTTCGAAAAGGAGTTTTTTTAAACCGCTTTGCAATATTTTATGATCTTTTATTATACATACTAATTTTTATTACAAGTCGTTGAATTACGAGACACTAAAAAACTCGTAAATTAACAAGACATCTATGAATTGTATGTATGTACATAAATTTTATTTTACATTAATCATACTCAAATGGTGGTGACATAGTAGGTAGAAAGGATTTATAGCCAATTTTAAACGGGAACCGTTTCAACAATGAAATCATGGAAAATTGGCGAACTCTGATAGGAACCGATTGGCCTGGAGTCACAAATATCCAAGTCTGACCAGCAGCACTGCAGATGTACTCGTACTAGATGTAATAAAAATTATTTTCAATCGAGATCACCTCATGGGATCGAACCCGACGCCTTTCAATTCATATTATCACAGCACATACCGGAAACTGTATGTAACCAGCAATATATGGACACATTCATTGGCGCATGCGCATTCACGCATTCATATGCGTCCATATATACATAATGTATCAAAGAATTCTTTCTGTGCTTGCATGTTCGTGTTGTCTGTGCACGTCTAATCTGAACGCGACTTTAGAATACTGATATATTTAAAATCTGGCCATGTTTTTATATTCGCAAGCCTCTTCTATGTTTGCCTTCGCTCGTTCGTCTGACAACATTTGGATTTGATATCCTACATTCTTCCGATCGTTTTGAAACTTTGCCATTTTGCGCGGTTTGGTCAAAAATATATAATCAAATCAAATCCACCAGTACGATGGTGAAAAATAATCGTAATAGACACGTTTAAACAATGCTACGATTTTGATGTCTAATGGTAAGTTGCCGTATTTATTTACCTGTCCGCCACCCTTTCGCTTTGTTAGATTTTAATTGTTTCAACGCCGATAACTTTTTCATTTTCACACTATATCTTATAAATTATGTATTATAGGTTATCATTATCTCTCATATATATTTTTACTTCACTCATTGGTTATATAATGAATGTTAAAATGTTTATATTATAATGGTGATTCGGTATGCTCGTTATGGCCAAATGCGTCAGGCTCAACTGACATTGTGACACTGGCATCTCGCTGTACGAATCGGTCGATCTTTTTGTTTCGTTTTCAACTCATTGGCATGGTAAGTTTTTGGTTATTCTTACTCAGTTAAACTAAAAATTTAATATAAGCTCTCACTTCAACATTTTTATATACATATATCCTAGTGCCATGAGAGGTCACCCTAAATCGACAATTCTTCTTCGTTTGCTCAATGCTGAGGGTTGTGGTCATTGATGCCGTCTGGAATTTGATGGATGATCAGACTCCACTCCTTCCATTTCTGTGCCAAGTTGAACACAGCGTTGAGAGAAGATCCCGTTAGTTCTTTGATTTGGTCTGACCATCTCTTGGGAGACCGTCCTCTCGCTCGCCTTCTCTTCAGCGTTTCGGTGTCTGTCAGCCTCTCCAGACTCTGCAAATTATTCCTGGCCATATTGCCAAAGTACGAATGAACCCTTTTCCTACTTGTTGTGGAGAGTATCCCTGAAACTGCCATCTCTTTGAGGGTGGCGATATTCGTGTGTCTTGCGTTTCATGGGATGCGCAGCATCCGTCTCAACACCACATTTCGAATGCGTCTATCAAGTCCCCTTATACATATGTATATTCTTCATGGTTTTCATTCTTCTCGTAATAGAACGGTTCTTCCATATTTTTATCAGACTGGCCATCGCCGTTTTCACCATTCCTACTCTTCTGCAGATTTCCGATTGGTACATATCTTCCTTCCCTTGTGATCAAGGTACCTATGTATGTATGTAGATTATATAATGACTTCCTCGTAGTCTTTTAAAGCGTTAAACTTCATGAGAGTCTCAAATCTGTCAACGAATAGGTTTTTTTTCAATCTAGCCCAGGTGTCTACTATCTACATATCTCTATTCTACGGTGTAGTTTAACCATTTCATTCTCATTGCTGGCCATTAACGTCGTGTCGTCTGTGAATCTTATGTTAGTAATACATATTTCAGCCACCTATTGTTATTCTACCTTCCCATCCGTCGAGTACTCTCCTCATTATGTTTTCCCGAAGGTATGCTAGACTTTGACTCACTATCTTCGAGAAGAATTATTGCCATTTCCAAGAGTATTAAAGGGTAGAATGGAGAACCCTTCGATTTTATTTGAATTTAAATTTTCGGCGCCTGAATGCGGTAGAGCTTTGCGTCATCATTTACTTTTCCAACCTATTCCTGCGAAAACGTCTGCTTTCAATAACTCGTCTCTTGTAAAGGCTATCCGGTTCCTTAATGTGATTGATGAGCATTTGGACCTGTTTAATTGCCATGTTGATGAGCTGGTTAGGTTCTTGAGATTCAACACGAGACTATTTGAATGAGATGATTGATTGGAATTTTTATTGTTTTTATATTGTTATTTTGTTTGGTAAAACTAGTGTGACGCTTTGGGGCAACCTGTCAGGTCACACTGGTCATTTTATTGTTATTATTATTATAAATAATAAATTAAATTAATAAATATACGTATATTTGAAATAAAATAAAATAAATAAAAATAAATTGGCAAACTCCAATAGGAGACGGTATATTTTAATTGGATGCGGTGCATCCGCTCTAAAATCGCCAGACAAATTGAACGACAGATTAACGGACGGCTGCTTTAAATGCAATTCTCGTCTTCTCGAATGATAGATTGCACATCAGATGACGGGTAACCTTTCGATGTGCACAGATGCAATTATTAAAATTGAGTTGGATCTTTCAGGCGAGTTTAATAAGGCAAGATTCGATAAGTTCCGAATCTTGCCTTATTAAACTCGCCAGAAAGATCCAACTCAATTTTAATAATTACCATTTCAATAATTGCATCTGTGCACATCGAAAGGTTACTCGTCATCTGATGTGCAATCTATCTTTCGAGAAAATGAGAATTACGTTTAAAGCTGCCGTTCTGTTAATCTGTCGTTCGTCTATCTGGCGATTTTAGAGCGGATGCACCAAACCCATTTTAATTTCATTACCATTCATATCTTATCAGCTGCGATAGATACATATGTACATCGAGAATATCAAAAAAAATTCGATTCCATTCGGGATTTGAACCCATGACCTATCAACTAATCGAATACAAATATTAGCATTCCTTTTATTAATGTTAACCACTTTCCGGGAACTTTTTGACGGTGGTGATTCGCCGAGTGCTAATTGGCGATAATCATCAGGGTTGTAGCCCTCGAAGTTTGGCAAGTGACGTACGAAACGGGAAAAAAGCGTGCTTTGTTATCGTCGTGTGGAATTGATTAGATCAGTGTGCGGTGAGGAACAATGGCCGTTTAAGTGCAATTCACTTACTCAATATGGCGAATCGTTCGACACTAATGGCCGCTCGTCGAGATGATTGAATTTTCAATTGAATGGCCTTTCTGCGTCCACGAAAATGTTGCCCCGTTCAAACGATACCATATACGTGTGAGTATTGTCATTGTTTAATATATAGCAATTTTCGATTTGTAGTTTTTTTTTATTTTTATTATTTAATAAAATTGGGGAAAATTTAAACGCGCATTTTATAAAACAAATGCGCATCTGTCGTAAGCGTTTCATAAAATTTGTGTGAAATAAAAATATATATTAATAGTTGTTTTACCCGACTTCGCTCAGTGTTTATAATATAAACAGCTTAAACATGGCGAATCTAATAATAATCTAGAAAATATTCATTTGTTTTATTATTAAATTTATTTGAATCGAAAAAAATATAATACTCAACCAATTGAATTGTCGTCATAGAAACTTTGTTTTTTTTTTTTTTTTGAAGATCCAACCAAAGATACAAACATACAAAGTCTCTTTCGAAATTATATATTAGATTCCATTTCAAAATATAAATGTTCAATTTAAAATTATTTTCTAATATATTAAAGAAAAATATAGTTAAATTAATTATTAAACAAAATGTTTTTTTAATATTTTTACACTTAAAAAAATAAAATAAGAAATTAGACTAAAACCCCTTAAATAAATAAAAAAAATCATTAATTTGAAAAAGTAAAAATCCATTGTTTTAATTAAGTCAACATTTTAATATCAAATGCGGGAATTTGAAAAGTTACTTTAACAACTGAAAATATAAAGCAACCTAAAATGAATGAAATGCGCATTAACGCACTCTATATGCGGATCTCGCATAGATTACATTAACTTTCGCGACGTTGCCACGTCTCTCTAGCGTCATAAATCATAATGACCAAGCACCATATTTTTCACTTATCTTTTCATATTTTTTTTAACTGCGCGCTTGTAATTGTTAAATGATCGAAACATATTTTTTCATATCAACATACAAATAAAAGAGTTTATATTTAACAGAAATATATTTATTTAATGCGCAACTTCTTTTATTCTAATGCGCAAATGATTCTTTCCAAGGAGCAAAATTATTTTTTCCAAATGCACCGATAGATCGTAATCTTCAAAAATATTTGTTATTGATGCATACCAAAACTTTTTTTTAAATTTGTCAATCATGAGCACCTGTCAACGCCCTCTTAATCAAGTCAAGTAATCACTTTGCATTATCTAATATACGTATACATACACTCATTTAAATAATCAAGAAAAAATCTAACAACTGTAATGTATTGAGTTTGCGCATCATTTTAATTTGACTCGCATTCATATGATGTATTGAAGTCGTTCACAAACAAACAAATACACATTACGATGATGGATAGCGACGAATTTGAAAATTTTAATTGATCCCAACACAATACATACATACATAGATCGTTCACCTGCAAAATATAGTGTAGATACATTGAGAGGTCAACGTATCTGAACGTGTAACAAATTGAATTCGCAAAAATATTAGACGAGTGGGCGGATATTTCAAAGCTCGACAAACCCACACTGTTAATCTCTATCTCGTCCGAAATGTATTCTTTCCTCCCCTATCAATCTTTCGACTCGCCATAAATTTTGACGTTTGCAGATTGTGGGTGTGTGTGTGTGTGTTTCGGCCGTTTTGAAATTGGACGTGTGATGTTTGTGGCCATTGATATGCAGATGGATTGTTATGTAAACTGTTGTCGTTTGACAGTTTCACTGTGACGGCGAAATCTCTCGAGAGTTTCGATTCATCATGTCATTGTGAGCGGGTATGTCCGTGTCAATGTCACGAAAGTAACGGACACAATGCAACTTATTATGTATATTCACCGAACGGATGAATGCCGTTCGTGTTGGACGTGGTCTAGGAAAAGCATTCTCGATGCATGTACTATGTAGTACTATTGAAAGGATTTGAGTTTAACTTGTCGAAACGAATGTGTCAATTTTGAAGCATGTAGAAGAGTGGTATCTACCCAAGTATTTGAAAAATTTTCCGTCAAATATCTCGGTATTGATAGTAAAATTTGAAAACTACTGAAATCATCATCATCTTCAGCCATTCGCCATCCATTGCTAGATGAAGACTTCACCAACAAGCTTCCACTCGTCTCTGTGTTGCGCATTTCACCCATGACATTTTCCTTATACCATATACCCATCTTTCCTGCGGTTTTCTTTTTACCATTTTGTATTCTCTCGGGTACCATTCTGGTACTTCTTTTCTATTTCATCCATTATTCTAGCAAAACAGAAGTAATGTTTTTGAAACTTAAAATAGGACTTCCGCCACTTTCAAATATAACGGCTCATTTATGTACATATATCATTATCATATACAGCCATTCAATATCTAACCGCTGGATGAAGTCCTCTCCAACGCGCTTCCACTCGTCTCTGTTTTGCGCAACTCTCATCCATCTCACCCAACACATTTTCGTCCTGCGGTCTTCCTTTTACCCTTTTGCATTCTATCGGGTACCATTCTGGTACTTCTTTTATATTTCTTCCATTATTCTAGCCCGCCCATTGTCATTTTAATGTCTTCACTCTATCCACTATATCCACTACTCTCGTCATAGTTCTTACCCACGTATTCCGTTTTCTGTACGTCCTCGTTATAACAAGCATACAGTGTTTCATACTTCTTTGAGTGCATTGGACTTTGTGTAGCATCTTGGCGTTCAATATTCAATTTTCACATCCATACGTCATCACTGGCAAAACGCATTGATCGAAGATCTTTTTCTGCGGGCTATATTTATGTATATATTGTTGAAAAATCGATAAGAAAATATATTACACATGTTAAAAATGAAGAAACTACATACATATTATAGGAAGGGGTTTTGTTTTTGTTCTGGCTTGGACTTTTAAATAAAAAAAAAGATTCATAGCCTCTGGTATATCTATTTATGTACGTATAATAAGATTGTGCAGGGTCATATCCATTCACTCGAATTTTGAACTATTCATTCGACACAACTGGGAAAACGTCGATACTAGAAGCTTGAATTTGCTAGAAACTGGAGGAGGATACTAAATTGAATCCGTCACAACAATTAAGTTAGATAAATCGGAAAATATTAGCAGGAGACGGTCGATCTATGGTTTAATAACCACCAAAATCTCGCCTGCAGCGTATTTGGCCGGGACTTGAACCCACGACCTCTCTAATGGTAAAGAATATCTCTTCCAATGTTGAATAGATAGTTGGTCTGTAAAATAGGCTCATCACAGAGAATCTTGTTATTTTCATAAACTTTTTAATCCAACTAGTCCTCCAGATTTGCTCTCTTACTCCAATATGTTCAGGTTTATGTGCATAAAAGATTTTCAATAGATTTATTCTATAAAACGCATTTTCAAAGTCTAAGTAAATTGCTTCTACATGAATATTATTCTCATTTATTATCTTACCCTTTACATATATCATTTATTAATAAAATGGGTGAAAGTAGTTTAATTCAGAAATAATTTAATACAAGTACATATGTACATATGTATGTACATACATAGTTTTTTTGACATGATTATGGTTGTTAGTTCTAAGCGGCATTTTTCAATATTGTTATAATATGTATAATACAAAACTCGCGTACGTGAACATTGTATGTAAATTTTATCTAAAATAATCCACCAATAAAAAATTACCGTGCTATAAGGTCATCGGAAATGATCGAAAGTGAAAGTGAAATGGAGATGCTCGGCATGTATCACAATTTTGTAGAAAACAATACGGAGTGGTTCTCAAGTATTATAAAATTCTTTGAAAATGCAAAAAAAAACATTTAGTATTCTAAACGATTTATTCCGTTGTCGAAAATTCGATAGTGGGTTGCGAATGTTACCGCTCGTTCAAGTTTCTAAATTTGTTCGTACATTCCTTTTTGGAAAAACATACATTGTTCACAAAAAAAAAAAAAACCAAATCGATGATGTCTAAATGTAACAATTTGTTGCTGAATGACATCCGTTTGAAAACAGGTACCTAATAAATTATATATTGTACAATATAACTTTGCCCACAGCGACCTATTTGCTACCATTAAGACTTAAATTGTACAACTATATTAAAACTGTTTTTTTTTTCTATACATTTTAGTTATTTATTGTCTATTTTTTCCTTCACGTCCCCTACAGCAATACTAGGAAATAGGATTTGGAGATTACAATTTTATATATTATATTGCTAATATAACAACCATGTAAAAAATTTAAAAACTTCGATCATTCAACATTTGCTATTTTCTTTCCCTTCTAGAAGTCGTTTAATCGCTTTTAACCGTTATTTCATAAAATAAAAATCACGCTAGTTCTGAAAATAATTGGAATCAAATATCGTATCATTATGTTTAACATACTCTTTGTGTCCTCCGTTTGATTTTTAGATCTTTTAGTCATCAAATTCTATTCAAATGCATAGGATAACTACATATATACATACATATGTTCAGCGTGGACTAGTTAGGTCAGCTTTTTATGCTTTCGAACGGAGTCGTCATGGTTCGATTCCCACTACTAACTGTTGGCTAGATCTTGGTTTGTGACTCCAGGTCGATCGTTTCCTTTCAGAATTTGCCAATTTTTCTGTAAATTGGCATTTCCTTTCCAATCTTTCTTGCAAATCTTAAGATATTCAGTGTGTTGAGAATCGTCAATTTCTAACATAAAAATGTCTCCATAGATGTCACCGTGGATGGTATATGTATGAATTCGCATAGTATAAAAATGCTTGTATTAATTATATTATTGTATTGTATCTGTATTAGTACTCTCCTTGCGTTGGAGCGATCTGTAAAGTGATAAGAGCCTCAATAGTACTTTTGGGAACACCTTATAGTGGCAGTGGTTCAGTATGGAGAGCCACGATCGCTATATAAGGCCAGACCATATGTCTAAACAGCTGTTGGCATAATCGAGCTCGATTGCGCAATCCTACCATTTAAAAAACGCAGAAAAATATGTGAACCACTCGCACTTTTTCGAATCGACGCCACGACCCGGTTAAAACGAATTCGAAATCGACTCTCCGCCACTTTTTGGGGTACGCAGACCATATTCGGAACTATTTAACCTGCCACAATTAAGTCGGATCTGTGTGTATGGAGACTCTATAAACTGTAGAAGCGCGCATAAATCACCATGAACGATTTTGCAAGCTCGTGTCGGTTTCCTCGAGAGCTAAATGCCATGCGAAAGTGAAACTTGACGGTTCCGAAACGAAATGTGGTTGTCTCTTCCCTTCGCGGCTCTTGTTGTTACAATATTGCGCTTTTGACAGACAATGGATTGTCTATGGTTTTTACTTTATATATGTACGTAGTTTGGTAGTGATGCAATCCATCGCGGTCGTTTTCGAAATTTTGATTTTTTTTGTCGATAAGATTCCATACGAAAATTGGAAAAGTCTTGCTTTGACTAAACTTAAATTCAAACTTTGAATTTTCACATGAAAATATAACGCGGATACTAATATTCATTTTTCGCAAATTTAACTTATGCTTTTTCAGTACAAATTCTACTAATTAATCAATGTTTTTTGCTATTCTATCATGTTCCTTTCAGAAAGTAATGAAAAAATATCGTTGAAAGAACTCTTCAACGACGCTTTATATTGCGATCGAAAATTATGATATTTGAGTAGGTGTTTATCAAAAGAATGATATTAGAATTGAAAAAAACAATTTTCATTGAGTAAAGTGCTTATTTTTAAAAAAAATCTTCTTTACAATATATTTCATTTAACTTTTCTAATAGAACTAATCCACATAAAAGGTTATATAAAATTATTGCATATTTAAAAAAAATTCATCAATTGAGCATTTATTAAAGGAAAAACTTTTTTGCGTACTTAACATTTGACTGTGAAACTACAATGTATAAGAAAAATAAAATATATGGATGACGCCCTCAATTTTCCTTGCTTCTACCCCTCCCCATTGCAACGCTGAAACATTATTTGAGAATTACCTAACCTAACCTAACCTGTTTCTTACCTTGTGTGGAAGTTTTACTTTTATTTATTCATTTATTTATTTATACTTTGGGTGACATAGACAATTGACCCAATTTTATATTTTTACATGATGCCGTATTCTAGTTGCCCTTAAGCGAAATCTATAGTACTAAATTTATATACCTACTATACATTTTTGAAATAATATCCAAATAGTAGTGACATAGTAATTAGTTTTTCACTAAGCTATGCTGCTGTTCAAACTGTTGTAATTTTGTTTATCCTTTTATTCTATTTCAAACTATATGTATGTACATATGTATATGATCCGTTATATTTGAAAGTGGCATTAGTCTATTTTTCTTCATTTCGAGAAATACTGGTGGCCTGTAATAAGTTTAGTCTACTTTCCCTAGATTCTGGATATATCGAATTAAAAGAAGTGATATCAATTTGTAAATTAAGTCAAACAGAAATAATATTTTTGCAACTGAAAATTGGACTTCCACCACTTTCAAATATAACGGCTCATTTATGTACATATATCATTATCATATACAGCCATTCACCATCTAACTGCTGGATGAAAGCCTCTCCAACGCGCTTCCACTCGTCTCTGTTTTGCGCAACTCTCATCCATCTCACTCAACACATTTTCCTTATTACGTCTACCCATCTTTCCTGCGGTCTTCTTTTTACCCTTTTGAATTCTATCGAGTACCATTCTGGTACTTCTTTTTTTCTTCCCACCCATTGCCATTTTAATGTATTCACTCTATCCACTATATCCACTACTCTCGTCATCGTTTTCACCCACGTATTCTGTTTTCTGCACGTCCTCGTTATAACAAGCATACAGCGTTTCATACTTCTATGAGTGCATTGGACTTTGTGTAGCATCTTGGCGTTCCAAATCCAAGTTTCACATCCATACGTCATCACTGGCAAACGCATTGATCGAAGATCTTTAATTTCAGGCTATATGTACATACATATATATTGTTGAAAAATCGATAAGAAAATATATTACACATGTTAAAAATGAAGAAACTATGTACATACATATTATAGGAAGGGGTTTTGTTTTTTGTTCTGGCTTGGACTTTTAAATAGAAAAAAAGATTCATAGCCTCTGGTATATGTATCTATTTATGTACGTATAATACGATTGTGCAGGGTCATATCCATTCACTCGAATTTTGAACTATTCATTCGACACATCTGGGAAAACGTCGGTTGAAAGTTTTCTGGATGTCTGACATTGCATTGTTGTCGTCGAAACAATCGGAGATAATTTGGAAATCTCAACAAGGGGAACAAAAACCAGACCATCCTAAACTATGCCGGTATTTCGTGCGAACGTTCCGAAGAAGGCACCTGTTCCAATTTCAAGTTGTACATCTCTGTCGAGCAGTACCTTTTTTTTGCTTTCAGAACACAATCCCCTCGCACGTCTCTGGCTTGATTGATTTCGTGTGCCAACATTTTTATCGCATTTTACAGAACTTTGATCGTTTGTTCTACTACTACATACATATATATGTACTACTCATATATACCATTGACCTTGATTTTTCGACTGATTTCTATATTCGTGTCAACATGTAATTTGACATGCTTGCGACAATTTCTAAGCATCTAATGCTGTGTTTCGATGAACGTGAACAATCTGTCAGATCCGTGGTTTTCAACCTACCTTTCGACGTGCCTACTAGAGGCAATTCCGTGATGCAACTGAGTCTATAAGAGATTTGCGGTTTCGGTCCATAATCTAGACGCCATCTTTGATCGTATCAATGTTACTTATGTATAGCATGGTATAGGATTCCTTAACTCGTTTCCGCAGTATCGCAACAAATGTAAATCATTCAAGGTTGACAATCGCTGTGCAGATACAATATACTATTTATATAGATGGTAATTAAACGTACGAGAGGATTCATCATAACGCTCTTCTTATATATTTAAATATATATTTAAAGTTTTTCAATCAACCAGACACTTTTTTGATGACTTAGCAAACTTTTTATGATTAAAGAGTGTTTTAAATAATGCCAGGCAGTTCAGTGCCAATCTTGTACTTTATTACAAGCTTTTTAATAGCCTACTCTGTTAGTTCAGTGACTTTCCTGCCCGTCAAAAAAATGTGATCTGATTTTGAACTACTTCCATTTTTCATATCGCTTTGATATCTTACCGATATACGGAGATTGGCTCACATTGAAGTAAGCTAATGTCTCTGATATGAAGCTAGAAGAGTTTAGAAGAAAGGTCCCCGGGTTCGATGAGCTGACCCTGATTGAAAATAATTTATTCTGAGTATAATCTTTAATGCTGCTGGTCAGACTTGGATATTTGTGACTCCAAGTCAATCGTTTTCTATCAGAGTTTGCCAATTTATCTGATTTCATTGTTGAAGTAGTTCATCAATCAAATTGGCAAAAACTATGTCACCCCTATAAAAATATGAGTTCAAAAATGTATTAACTATAACATTCATAGATGTCTCATTAATTTTCTATAGACAGTTTTTGTATTATACTTAAAAAGTGTTGTGCCTGTTGATACGTTATATATAAATAAGGTAATTTTAACGTTCTAAGTCGCTCAATATCAGGAGCACATGTTAGACGCTCATGTTTCCACTTCCTCACTTCCCCACTACCCCGCGTCTCCTCAACACGATCGATCGTCACGCCACATCCCTGTGCGTAACGTATACTCCTGGTATTCTAAATTTTTTTTTTGAAATCTCCATACTTGTCGACGTATCCGCCATATATGTACATTGCGTCCATTTTTATATAATGTCTGGTCACAGTGACGTATTAGAGTATTCTGTAATATCACTGTGGCTAATATGTAAATAAATAAATAAATTAATTAACTAACGAACTCATTAAAATTTACATCGCAATCTTGTGTCAGATCGGATCGATGACAGCTAACTATCCATACACCTCTTTCTACCACCCCTTTGCAATTCATTAAAACTTTTTCACTCTAATTTATTACAAAGGTTAATTTTGATTTATATTCTGTTTTGATACGTGGATATGTATGTAGTAAGTTACGCGACACATAATTTTGTGTAGTTTTTGTTATTTCATACTGTCTTTGCAGATGATTTTATCATCTGCGATTGATCGTTGATGAGGTTAGACGGCTTAGAGAAGAAAGAATGTTGCATACATTGAAGTTGTTTTTGATTTTTAAATGCTTTTTATTATTGCGAAATTATGTTCACAATACATCTTATATCTATTTTAATAGCTACTGATCTACTGATCATTTTCTATTTTACAATTTTAATTTAATTTGGTTAGTAATCACAGTATTATATTATTCTAATGTTAATCTAAAGCATAATAGGAAAAAGAGCTCAAAAACCTATTTACAATCCTTATAAATGTTCATAATACATCTAATACATAATATTAATTAAAGACTATCTAAAGTCGATGACCTAAAGCAGATTGTGTTTAGGTAATCTGTGTTTATACCTGAAGGGTATAGACATTTTGTTGTAATCACCGAGACTCTTCACAAGTGTGTTAGTATGGTTATTAGTGATTCTTTCATAGAATCTACTGGTTAGTTTGTTAGTAATGTCTGTAACAAACGGAATATTATATATAGCATGCAGTTTTTTCAGGTTAGTATATATGGGTGTATTATAAATTATTTTAAGGGATTTATTTTGTATTACTTGGAGCTTGGAAAGGTTAGTATTCGAGGCGTTATTCCATACAGGTGAAGCATAGGTTAATAATGGTAATATGAGCGCGCGATATAATTTTATTTTATTTAGCGTTGATAAAGAACTATGGCGATTAAATATTGGATATATTGAGGATATACCCCGCATCGCCTTGCATTTCGCTGCCTCAATGTGAGGTGCCCATCTCATTCTTTTATCAAACGTTACTCCTAAATATTTTATTACTGACTACATTGAAGTTGTGAGCTTAATTGAATCTTCGAAAGTACATATCAAATTTACAATGATATTTGATTAGTATATTTTAAGCAGTGGCGTAACTTTAGTATGATTTGTTGAATTGAATCAACTGTAGAGTTGGGGTGAGTTAATTTGAGTTACGTCACTGTCCAAAATTATGTTTTGATTTTATTGGGCGTCAGTTATGTCATTTTCGTTTGTTAACCTTGCAGATGCCATACCGAGGACCCGGTCCGAGTTGAGACGTCGCCGAAAAGACATATGAATAAATAAAAACAAAAAAAAAACAGAAGGTTAGGTGACAATAAGAGAATTTCTTAGATAAGGTCCTCCCCCGCGTTTCCCCATGCCTGATGCGGAGGTAGACAAGGAGCCCGAAGGAAACAAACACGCCGAGGAAGAGACGAAACCGGAGGAATCCTCTTCTAGCACTCCAGCCTCCAAGACAAGGAGCGTCTCCTTCAACAGGGACGTCCACGTCAAACGAATCGGTAAGGCCGAGGCTGGGAATTCTCTCTTCTCACGTCTTCCGAAGGTGGAAAGCTAACCCAAACAAAACAACAACAACAACACAGAGTAGTCCTTTTGGAGGACTCAAAACAAAACCCATAACAACTTAACAACCAAAGGACGACGAATCTGTTAACCCACTTCGGCCTGAATCTGTCCACGGTGCAACGGAACGAGTTCGTTGATAACAAAACAAAAAAAAAACAAACCACAATGTGATTAACCCTGAATTGAAAATTTCACTTTAACAAACCAAAACAAAGCGAATGAATCGAAGTGCAAAAAATTAACAAACAAGGAAAGCGACACTAACAACGTGGCTAATCAATTATTATTAACAATCGGACTCTCTCAGTATACAATAGATAAATAAATAAACAAAAAAAAAAAAAACACCTTCTCGAATCCGCATCGGGCTATGGGAAAATTTATAAAACTTAATAGGGTATGGTAAGTTTATGTATATTTCAGCAATACTTTCTGTCATCTATCATAATAATATTTATTTTTATTTTAATATTTTATCTGCACATTGTATTATATTTATATTTTTATGTTTTATTTTTAACACATTTCTTCATTTTATTGCATGAAACTTTATGTTACATATTTACATATATTGAAACAAAAAATCAACATTTTACACTGTGTATACAAGATGGTAAAATGTGTGTTATTTAATTTTAACTTAATATATTCTTCTGTTTTTATTTTACATATATTATATTATTGCTTGTACTTGTTGATTGTGAAATCCGCTATCAACACAATGCTCTTATTTTTATAGCTTTTCTTCCAATGTACATATATTTACCTGCAGCGCATTTTACATTATATGTATTCACATTTGTAGAATTTCTATTTCACTTGCCTATTTCTATATAACAGAACATAATAGTAGATGTGAATTGATGCGCTGTAGCCCTTACTTTATACCTGAAATTTTTACTTCATCTGTGTACGTAGTAACAATAGATGAAGTTTTGTGATCATGCGAAAATTCAAACTCGAGATTTTGACTGATTTGAACTCAGAATCGATCTCTGATCAGGTTTTCATGATCTAGAAAAAAATTGTGTGTGTGTCTGAATTTTGGGGATTTTTTGAACATCGTTAGTCCCATCTAACTGAAACTTAGTATCGGTAACTGAAATTCTTTTCGATATAATGTGAATATTTTTTCAAATTTTTAAGTTCACCGGAAATGGTACCTCCCCTTATAGGTGTCCTCTTTTTTTAAGTTTTTGAATTCAACTATCTCCCAAACCGCTAACCGAATCAGACAGAATGACTTTTACATGTAATATAAATTATAAATTTTATGCCTTTATATATGATAAATATTCTTACCTCAACCGGAAGTAGTACTTTTACTCTAGAAGATCAAGGCTTTTTATGTTTTTCTCGGAAACCTTTTGGCGCATTGAACTGAAATTTCATATCTAGCAGTTTATTTTCTGAGCAAACTTGTAGTTTTGTACATTACACTGTTCGACAAATGATGACTTTTTTTTTTGGTTCAGAGACGAGATATGACTTTTCTTATAGATCTATTGATAACTGGCTTACCTCAATAAAATAACAAATTTTTGTTATTAATCTACAAGAATAGTCGAAATGTGATTTTTCTAAGTGGAATTTTATTTAATTCTCATATAAAGACAATTTAATATATTATCCCTATCAATTCAATTCAGATTCGTGTAAATACTAGTACGAGCTTTTAACTCGCAATTTTACCGATTTAAAATTCAGCACACCGCACACAATTAACCCTTTCAAACAAAAAAAAAAAAAATAGTGTGGCCAGAACACTATCCCAATAAACATGTGTCAATAGAAAATACTCAATATAAAATAGTATTAACAGTGGGAAAAAATCCCAAGTGAAAATACGTACTTTTGACTTTTGATTTGAACTGGACGACTACTTAGAGAGGTTTGATTAAACTGAAAAGTACTAAAAATGAAAGATAAAATACCCGACTATAGATTCCAATATTCATTTTGAACACGAAATTGACGGATTTTTAGACATCGACCGAACAACACCAAGATATATAAAAATCGTGCGATTTAAAAAACACATATCTCCGAATCTCGAGCCAATCAACATTTTTTATTACCAGATTCGTGTTTACTGGGCATAGATCTATAAGAAAAGTCATATCTCGTCTCTAAATTTATATTTGAAACCCCAGTTAATCAACCTTTGCGGAACATACGAACGTACTATCATCTTAAACACTTGTATGTATGATATAATATAATCGATTCAATGTTACAGTGCGTCACTCCCTGGTGGTCTCTATAATATAATATTTACTCATAACGTCATCTCTATCAATTCGATCCAATTTTCTTTTTCGTGGATTCATGACCTGCCCACTCTCGCTGCCGTTGAGTCATTCAATTTGAGTCAGTAATTTATACCCATTATCCGAAAGAAAGCATAATTGTATTGCACCTATGTATGTATTGTAGGAGTCAAGCTTCGGTTGAAACAAACGCTCTCGTAAATTGAAAAATTCACCACGCAACAGTGGGAGACCTGTCAAATTTGCTCCACATCCAGAATTATTAAAAAGCTTTTAAAAACGAGCACTCGAGCAGACCACCGTCGAGAGACGTAGGCCTCGTCTGACGAGACTTCCTGCTTTCTTTTCGTCTAATTCGCGAATTCGTTCACCTGCAAAGGAGGATAGCGCTATTTTTATTCGCGGATGACGCGCGTGGGAGGTCCTTTCGTCCACATTTTGCTTGCCGTTTGAGGTTTCGTAACTGTGCCCAACACCCACCCCGACGACCGTGAGGTGAGATGTCCTTATCGAGGATGTCCCATTTTGGCCTGTCTGACATTTACCACCGGACAGAGGCGTGTCACAAGTGTAAATCTTCTCCGAGCCCTCATCCTCGTCGATTGAGATTTGCGATGTAATATAATCCTGTCGTGGGTAAGGATTCCTATTCCGTTCATTGCGATGTCCTTCTTTGTTTCGCCTTCTTCGTAAGGCATTGAGAAACTACTAAAGTCCCATTTCTGCAGTTTACTTCACAGGCGATGATGTTTGTTAATCAAATACATAAGTAGACAGTGTGTAAGTATGACATTTTATAAATAAGAGGTGGGAGGTTGGTGCAGATCCAACGTAGGTCATTTTTTTATTGTTATTTTCGACCTTGATGACCTTAACTTATTGTTCTTTAAGAATCTACGCTGTCATTTTAAAAAATTCAAATTAAATAACTCTCAGATTGTTAAAATCTAATATATAATTTGAAAGAGACTGAATTGAGATGTTGCTGGTTAATTATTTATTTATTTTTTTTTATTATTTCATACCAGGAAGGCATTACAGGTAAACCCCAATGCGCCTTCCTGGCCAAATTACAAACAATACAGCATTTTTTATTATATAAGTCGCTAAATTACGAGACACTGACTTAAACTCGACAATTAACGAGACATCTATGAATTGTACATACATTTTTATTGTAATATTTACATTAATCATACTCAAATAGTGGTGACATAGTGGGTAGGAAGGATTTTTAGCCAATTTTTAATCGGGAATCGTTTCAACAATGAAATCAGAGAAAATTGGCAAACTCTGATAGGAAACGATCAACCAGGAGTCACAAATCCTGGTCTGACCAGCAGCATTACAGATATACTCAGAAAAATTCTTTTCAATCGAGGTCAGCTCAAGGGATCGAACTCGGCGCCTCTCAGTGTTAAGCAGAAGCTTAACGACCGAGCCACGCTGCTGGCTTATATAATTACTTCTATATAATTACTTAATTATATAATTACATTCTAGAAGTAATTATATAATTATTAATTATATAATTACTTCTAGAATGCACGTATGTAGGTATATCATTTTATGTTGATTGATTAAGCCCTGTATTTATTTGGTCGGTAGCTTCGTTTTATTTGGTCAGTAACTTCGTTTATATTATCGATTACTGACTGTTTTCTGTTTGTCAAAAATACTTATCATATTGTTCGTGAGAATTATGTCGCGTAAACATTTTGTCCGTAACCATTTAGTCGCGTAATCATTTTGTCGTGGACGTTATGTCGGTAGACGTTTCGTCATGACTAAAGCCCGGACCCTGAGGGGGCTGTATATTGTTCAAATGTTGTAAATGCATTGTTAAAGGTTTGCCGAACCTTTTTTACAAAGGATTTACAACAATTGAACAATAAACGGCACGCTTCCGGTCCTACCTCTAGTCATGACACCACCTCTAACATGCGCAAACCTCAAATTAAGCAATTATTATTGGTTGGAATAACTAAGCTTAACCAATAAGAATCAAATGTTTTTGAAATTTATTGAATGATATGAATTAGTCTGATTTATATCCAATTTTGGAAGTTAAGAGGGCTGGACACCAGCGCCTTTTCCATACAAACGTATTACACTTCTCCCTTCCTCAATTATGGCACTAGATAAATTATTTTTTAATATGCTATGGATATCTACCATAGGCATGTTTTTATTTTTTTTGATTAGTTATTTTTTATGGGAGCTAGGAGCCACCAAACATCTATAAAATCGCCTCGTTTTTACACCCATGAAAAGAGTCCAGCGTGCTAATTAAACGGTTGATTTTTAAAAAACTACGAAAACACAAACATAGAAAATATCTTTCTCATACCGATGATGAATTTTTTTTTAAAATTGGTCCAGTTTCGGAGGAGAAAACTGGAGAATACGAAACCTCACTTTTGTCGATTTAAAAAAGGCATTATCTGGTCGAGGCGCAACTGTCGCATTCACTCAATATATACATATATTGATATATATTGTCGCATTCACTCAATATATATATCGAAGAAAGGAACGGCAATAAAATTAACGTTTCGGGTATCCAGCCCTCTTAAGAGGACTGTACACCCGAAACCTTAATTTTGCTACCGTTCCTTTCTTCGATATATATATTGAGTGTATGTATATATTGAGTGAATGCGACAATATATATCAATATATATATTGAGTGATTGCGACAGTTGCGCTTCGACCAGATAAAACGTATTTAAAATGGACAAAATCGAGATTTCGTATTCTACTATTTTCTCCTCCAAAACTGGACCAATTTTTAAAAAAATTTCATCATCGGTATGAGAAAGATACTTTCTGTGCATCTATCGGCGTATTTATTTTTAAATCGACCGTTAAATAAGCACGCTGGACTCGTTTCGTGTGTGTAAAAAAGAGGCGATTTTATAGATGTTTAGCGGCTCCTAGCTCATATAAAAAATAATTAATCAAAAAATTAAAACGATAGATGCACCCCAATGGTGGATATCAATAGCATATTAAAAAATAATTTCTCTGGTGCCATAATTGAGGAAGGGAGAAGTATAGTACGTTTGTATGGACAAGGCGCTGCTGTCCAGCCCTCTCAATGGCTCCATTTTTAGAAGCTGGCACAAGATTATAACGACGTGTGCCTGTGACTTTAACCCTATAAAATCTTATAAGGATCCATTCAGAAAAAAAATTGCCTATGGTACAACTTTAAAAATATGTAGCAAAAATATTATTAACTAGGTTGTAAATCATTTATGTAGAATTTAAACTAGTGTAAAGGGACTTGCGGTACAAATCCCACGATAGCTCAAACTAATATCGATCGAATTTCATAACCATCATGATCATCATCGTGATGCAAATTCAAACGACAGATCATCATCACGATCATGATTCGAATTTGAATAAATCGGGCCCAGATTTTGAACAGCTCGATTTGCATACAAAGGACAACTGTACTATCCCGCATACATATTTTAAACATTAGGTCAATTTGCATTCACCGCGCGTTTATTTTACAATAATTACTCGTACTTCCAAACACACATGTCTATCTGCATTCTTGATATACGTATGTGTGTATGTATTACATTCATATATCAAGAATGCATCATAGACATCGTATGCGACTCGTCAATAGATGCAACTTGCAGACGCGAAAATCGACGCGGATGCATTATGCATGGATGCATAAATCGTCATACGATCATCGGAGATGAACTGTACTCGACACCCACTTGCGAGTGCATTCGCCACTTCCATAGACGATGATGAGGAAGGTGGTAATATAATGGTGGCCTTGTTCGATTTGCAATTGACGTTTGCAGACCTACGCAATAGTTAAGTGATGTATTCGGCTGGCGCCTCAGTGAATTCTCAACATTCATTTGATTTTGATTTTTAAATGCTTTTTATTATTACGAAATTATGTTTAAAATACTTCTTATATCTATTTTAATAGCTATTGATCTACTGATAATTTTCTATTTTACGATTTAATTAAATTTGGTTAGTAATCATAGTATTATATTATTCTAATGTTAATGTACAGCATAATAGGAAAAAGAGCTCAAAAACCTATTTACAATTCTTATAAACGCTCATAATACATCTAATACATAATATTAATTAAAGACCATTGATGTATAATACACATAGATGGGCCCTGACGTGTGATTTTGGTCTGAAATCTTGTCTTCACTAACTGAGGGGTGCGGGGGGTTTAACTAGCGGGGAAGTTGGGAAAAAAATGTTTTTTTTCCCTACGACGCAGCGGTACCTACCTACCTACTAAGAGATACTGTGCATGCGCCAAAAGGGAGACCAGTATAAGACGTGAGGGTCTAGTGTATTATACATCAATGTTGAAGACTCTGAAGTCGACAATCTAAAGCAAATTGTGTTTAGGTAATGTGTGTTTATACCTGAAGGGTATAGACATTTTGTTGTAATCACCGAGACTCTTCACAAGTGTGCTAGTATGGTTATTAGTAGAGCCCGGAATCTGAAGGGGCTGTTTATTGTTCAAAGATTGTAAATGCATTGTTAAAGGTTTGCTGAACCTTTTTTACAAAGCATTTACAACAATTGAACAATAGGCGGCACGTTTCCGGCCCCTTCAGATTCCGGGCTCTAGTTATTAGTGATTCTGTCATAGAATCTATCTATCTGATAATGTCTGTAACAAACGGAATATTCATTTGCACGCTTTGTTTTATCTGTATTATATATGCGATTTGGATGATTTTATTTTGGGTGTAATGCACTGTAGACGGATCCCAATCGATCACGACTGGACACTCCCGAATGTCAATTGGACGTGGTTTGAATTTGAATGTGGTCTCTTGGGTACCTGCTCTAAAGTGTGGTTCGTGTAGTTGAAGTTCATTGTTCGAGAGTCTGATGGCGAAGATTCAAAAGAAATACTTTTTTGGTGTGGAATTTTAAGTGGTCTTCATATTTTTGGTAAAGAAGATGCTAGAAGGAGATAAAAAATGGCGGTTGTCAAGGATGGATGATGCTATTGTGCCATTAAAAGACGAAGTTGACACGTTTATAATTCGTTTGTCGAGTTTTTAGTAGGGTTTTTGGCTTATTATGCACTGAAAATCAATTCAAACAATATGGCTTTAGTTACTTTCAACTTTTTCAAGTTCAAATTCAGAATTTATTGTACTGTAGTTGATTGTAAAGAATCTGATAAATGGGTTTTGTACGTTTTGATATTCAAGAGAGATCTTGTCAATCTGAAAAAAATGTATTTTTCTTTTCTAAAAGGAGGACAATTCTAGGACATTTTAACGCATGACCATTTCAACGCGAGGACAACCATGGCAATAAAAATATAATTTACTAGTTGTTTTACCCGGCTTCGCTCGGTGTTTGTAATATAAACAGCTTAAACATGGCGAATCTATTAGTAAATATTCATTTGTTTTTTTATTAAATTTATTTTAATTTTACATATATATATACCAGGAAGGCTTGACAGAAAGACCCCAATGCGCTTTCCCGGACAATTAATTACAAACAATGCAGCATTTTATTGTTACATAAATCACTGTATTTCCAGAAGCTGAAGAACACGAATTATCAATTATATAATTAATTACAGAATTAATCCATTGAGACATCTATGGATTAAGATTTTGCACATAATTTTTACAAATTATACACACAATAAATACAGAAGATTTGTGACAACAGGAAAGATGATTTTTTGCCAATTTTGAGGAACTGTTTCAACAATGATTTGGAGTCGGAGTCAATTTGGAGTCACAAATACCCCCGAATCTAACTAGCAGTATGGCGGATCGAACCCACAAATCACTTGGTGCTAAACATACACGCTACCATTAAGCCCTACTGCTGGCTAAATGAGTCAATTGATTGCTGATTCCTGTACTAAATGCTTCAACGCTCAAAATGGATACAAGTCTAAATTTCTGTTGTCTGAACAATTGAAATTTGCTTACAATTTGTTTAGCACATCACCTGCATTGCTTAGCACTTCACCACTTACCGAGAATATGCTCTGACCCATTCAAACGTAAACTTCTGGAATCGTGATGACTCACGCCGAGTCTGCGAATGGGCATTCGACTCCAGAACAGGTTGAGAGTTGCAGCACAGCAGCAGCAGCAGCAACATCAGCGACAACAATAACAAAAAGCAAAAAATAGACGGCCGCTGGATGAAGGTCGACTTCCGTTTTTGGTCATCATCTCAACGCTGAGACCCTTTGACGTGAGCTGGATCTCTGGGTGAGCACCCACGTTCTCGCGGACCACTGCTTGGACCAGACGATTTTCACTTCTAAATGTTTTTAAAGTGCAATTATTTTACCGGTCGACAAGAAGTGTGTCTCCACCTTGTAAGGAAAGTGGAACTTGGCGATGACTCAATAATTCTTTCCTCGCAATACCTAGCAGTTTTTCTGCTTCGCTACACGTTGATGATGATGATGATGATGGCGGTGGTGTTGGATAACGCGGCCGTGTGCAATTTGATTGCGTCCATCTTGGATTGGGCTAATTGTCTGTCGGTGTTTTTAGTCGACACTGTACCACTGTCAATAACCTCCGCCGCGAGAATTTGCTGACCATCAGCAGTTTTGTGCGATGTTGACACATGCAAATGTTAATTCTGGCGGTGACGACATCGACAAACACGCAAACTGTGACTCTATATACGTGAATGAATTCAGAACTTGCGGAAACCTATTTGTTTGAACGCGCGCATGGCTGACGAACCTTTTTCGCATGTATAAATAGACCATAAAAAGTCTTTGATATTTTGATTTTTAAATGCTTTTTATTATTACTAAATTATGTTCAAAATACATCTTATATCTATTGTAATAGCTACTGATCTACTGATAATTTTCTATTTTACAATTTTGATTTAATTTTGTTAGTAATCATAATATTATATTATTCTAATGTTAATGTACAGCTTAATAGGAAAAAGAGCTCAAAAACCTATTTACAATTATTATAAATGCTCATAATACATCTAATACATAATATTAATTAAAGACTCTCTAAAGTCGAGGATCTAAAGCAGATTGTGTTTAGATAATCTGTGTGTTATACCTGAAGGGTATAGACATTTTGTTGTAATCACCGAGACTCTTCACAAGTGTGTTAGTATGGTTATTAATGATTCTGTCATATAATCTACTGGTTTGTTTGTTAGTATTGTATGTAACAAACGGAATATTATATATGGCATGCAGTTTTTTCAAGTTAGTATATATGGGTGTATTATAAATTATTTTTAGGGATTTATTTTGTATTATTTGGAGCTTGGAAAGGTTAGTATTCGAGGCGTTATTCCATACAGGTGAAGCATAGGTTAATAATGATAATATGAGCACGTGATATAATTTTATTTTATTTTGAGTTGATAAAGAACTTTGGCTATTATATATTGAGTATATTGAGGATATACTCCGCATCGCCTTGCATTTCGCAGCCTCAATGTGAGGTGCTCATCTCATTCTTTTATCGAACGTTTCTCCTAAATATTTTATTACTGATTCAGACTTTCGAGAATGTGCTGTTGAACAAAATTGATTATATCAAAAGAGGGACAATTTAATAAAATTCGTATTTTAAAGGTTTGTTTTAAGGTTGTTTTATGTACATTCATATGTACATACATATGTAGTTTATTCATACGCTGAGGCCTTTTTGACGCGAATGCGTGATCAGTAGAGGTAGGATAGTCACAGTGCTATCCATTGTTCGGCAAACCTTTAACAATGCATTTACAACCTTTGAACAATACACGGCCCCCTCAGGCTCCGGTGACTAGTGATCAGGTGATCAGTGCTAGTAAACCAGTGGTCGACGAGCACGGTGACTGGCAAAATGCACTCGAAATAGTTGCACTCTTGAGACATCCAAACTTTCAAAGATGCTCAAGGAGAACTAACGCATTAGAATTCCACAAAAAAGCGTTAAGGGGTATTTGTATGTTATTCTAAACTTTTTTTGTGGAATTCTATTGCGTAAGTTCTCTTTGAGCGCCTTTGAAAATTAGGACTTCTCGAATCTGCGCCACTATTCAGTGCGGTTTAGTGCAATTTTCCGGGAACCGACGAGCACAAACCACATAATCACATAATGTTACAATACATATATTGAAATCAGTTAGAATTGCATAACCAAAACCATTTTTTTTATCTGGATGAAGGTTATCTTATTCTTTTGAATATATATTTAAATACATATATATATATATATATATATATATATATATATATATATATATATATATATATATATACATATATATATATATATATATATATATATATATATATATATATATATATATATATATATATATATATATATATATATATATATATATATTCTTATAAACATCTTCTTCTTGCAAATCTTCTTGCAAACAGTTCAGCAATAGCGGATTGACATGATGCGAGTGCACTCTGGTATCTGGTATTACCGAGACACTGCGGATAGAAAAGGTTCTGAAGCAAAAAATGTCGTTAGCATTGAAGAGTTCAGGTTTTAGCAAAAATACGTTCAAACTAGTGTTTTCAGTAAAAATTTTTGGTGTACATTGTCACTTACAAGTGACGTCCGAGTGACCAAATGAGCAAACACGTTCCGAATGCACTCGTATCATGTCAACCTGGTATAACTGAAACAATGAAGAGTTCAATTTTTTAGCAAAAATACTTTCAGACTATTGTTTTTATAGTTAACATTGTTTGTATACGTTGCCACGTTATGAGTAACGTCCGAGTGATTAAATTAACAAACTCGGTCTGAGTGCACTTGTATCATGTCAACCTGGTATAACTGAAACAATGAAGAGTTAAATTTTTTATCACAAAAACTTTCATACTATTGTTTTTAGTAAACATTGTTTGTGCACGTTGCCATGTCACAAGTAACGTCCGAGTGACCAAATTAGCAAACTCGGTCTGAGTGCATTCGTATCGTGTCAACCTAATATAACTGAAACAATAAAGAGTTCAGTTTTTTAGCAAAAAACTTTCAGACTATTGTTTTTATAGTAAACGTTGTTTGTATACGTTGCCACGTTATGAGTAACGTCCGAGTGATTAAATAAATAAACTCGGTCTGAATGCACTTGTATCATGTCAACCTGGTTTAACTGAAATAATGAAGAGTTCAGTTTTTTAGTAAAAATACTTCCAGACTATTATTTTTATAGTAAACATTGCCACGTTATGAGTAACGTCCGAGTGATTTAACAGACTCGGTCTGAATGCACTCGTATCGTGTCAACCCAGTATAAGTAATACACTGCGGATAGGAACAATTCTAAAGCAAAGACGTTAACATTGAAGAGTTCAGTTTTTAATATACGAGCTGAATCCGGCATGCGTTGCAATGCCACAATAACTCATGCAATTTCCGTTCTCGTTTCCATTTCCATTCGTCGGCAAAATGCAGGGAGCGAACACATTTGAAATTATTCAATTGTTTGTTTATTTTACCCTAACAACGCAGGTCGTGACGCGAAAACATTTGAAATTATTGCGTTGCAATGCCACTCATTCCCGTTTTTCCCGTTTCCGTTCCCGTTTTTGGTCAATTTTTTTTTACAGTAAGCTTCCCGGACATACATACAACAAATCCTGAAAGTTCCATCGTAATCGGTTGAGTTATTTAGGAGCCTATACGAGACAGACATTCATAGTATATATATGTAAATATATAGATTGTTTGTGTAAACGTAACTCAAAAATACTGCTTCAATAGTCAATTGAATTTACGATTTCAAACGGACTTAATCCACTGTCATATGAAAAAGCTTCACTAAGAATGTAGCATAATAATATCAATGATAAATCAAGATGATAGACTACGTACACGTCAATTCAATTTGATAAATCGAAACCGAGATTTACAATAACGAACTTTCAAAGGATTTCATACGATGAAGTCGAACTACGTAGCATTACTTCATATGTTGAATAATACATCGTAAAGATATACAGTTTGAGAAGAGCTTTGCATCGTTGCAGAAAAAAATTAATTAATGTTAATCGCCTTTAAATCGAGCTATGATCGACGAGCGTCAAATCTCCATATTGTAGGCATTATAGGTTTTTTACGGTCGTCCTAAGATTTTGGCAACAAATTTAAAAAGCCATTTTTTACCATGCATACGTACATATATGTATTTGCATATGCATATATACGCGTACAACAATATTCTAATCCGGTTATACAAACATCAAATACAATTAGCGCCTTTTTATCAACAGTTTACGCTGAAATCCTGTTTGGAGCGGTCGTTATACCACACGGACTAGGTATATTAAAACGTTACCTGCCTATTTCTAAATAAAAATATGCTAAATTTCGCATACTTAGACGCAAACACCTATTTATTTATTCCCAATGAATATATATTTCCATTAAAGTGACGGGTGATGGGTAGGAATTTCGTTTATTTGTCAGTACTATTGGTATTCTAACGTGCTGCTGTTTGAAATTATGTACTTTCGGTCATTGCGAAATTGTCAAAATTTGTTTAGTATTTAGTCTCTTTGAAGTTGGGAGACTATCCCTTAGACCGTCCCTTTTTTATTATTATTACATACCTCTTTTATACTTCACTTACGATTACAATTCAGGAAAAAATTTGGCTCTTATCCGATCGTTTTCATACTTTGCCATATTGCTCATTATGCTCATCAATATAATTAAATGTATCCTCCGCCATTACGATGGAGAAAAAATATCGTTTTAGACGCGTTTGAAATTTGAATTTCTGAAAAGTGCCTGACGTTTATCCAGTTTTTAGTTTTAAACATACATACATAGATGGCGGTAGTAAAATAAAATTATTGATATTTTTATTCAAAATAATAATTTTATTACGTCCTGTTTTGTCCATTTACTGATACACAGAATAATTTTTTTACTGTTACTGTTTTTAATTTCATATTTTTCCTCGTTTTTCCAAATCCATTTTGTTTCCCAAATACAAATATTATTATATTGTAACGTGGGAACATGAAAGAGAGTATTCACTATCTAAGTGGGTTCGTGGGTGAACAATAGAGACCCCGAATTAGGCCAACGGGACTCAAGTGTCCGAATAAAGGATTCGCTGGAGTTCTCACAGACCAGGGCGAGTAAATAATAGACTCACCGGGATAGACCTTTATGTGCTTAGACGAGAAAGATCGGGAAAGCTGTGCTGGGCAACTTGTCCTTTATAAGGAGGTACACATGATAGATCAGATTATTCTGGAGTGAGCGGTGATTCCATGTGGATCTCTGGGATCGTTGAATAAATGCGGCTTTGGCCTTTCATTTGGATCCTGAACCCACCTCTACGCAACAATATAAATATACGTACAATACATATTTATATTCATTTTAAAGAAACACTTAAATATTTTGATTAAAATAAATCATTTTAATCATAATTATTTTTAAATAACTGTAAAATACAATATTATATTATATTTAATTTTTAATCTTGTTACATTTTATTCTTTTGAAGAAACGTAAGTTCTAAGGAAAATTATATTAAGTACTTAAAAAAAGAATAAATGAAAACTTTCAGTTGCACATAAAAAGTAAATCTTTTTGTAGAACTTGCAGCAATTTTATTTGTTAATTTTACACGTTTCAGAAAAAAAATCCATTTTCTATTTTCCTTGTACACAAGAATTGTATATTCTGAAAAAAAATATATAGTTCCAATATTAATGGTTATTTGAGGGAAAAATTATAAAATTTTTGGCCATGCAATACATTTTTTTATGAGAGGGGAGGGGCAATTTTTTTTATATGGCAATTTTTTATCCCTTTTATATGGTCACCTTATCTTTAAGTGATTCAATGTATTTATGATTACATGAAAATGTTTCATATAAAGCTTTACATTGTAAGAGTTTTCTTCACATTTCAAATAATAAATGGATGATTTATAATCATTTTCCGCATTTGTAATATATTTGTATATATGTAGGTAAATATAACTATAATAATTATTTACGAAGTGCCTATTCAACTATGTACACATATTATTCTTAGAATATGGTCGTAACATGTGTTAAAACAATAGATTACTTTACGTACTATTCTTTATATTATGGCAGGGTTTCTTGACCTTTTTGAGTCGCTATCCAAGAAAAGATACATGTAATGAAACATATATTTACAAATAATCATTAAATCAATCAATTAAAATTAGCCAGCAGTATACATATGTAGTTCGGTTGTCGTGTTCGATCAAAACCGATCGATTCAACCAAAAGGTTGTCGGGTTCGATCCTTGGATTGAACTCAGTTGAAAGTAAGTTTTTTTCAAGTATTTCTGTAGTGCTTCTGGTTAGACTTGGATCTTTGTGACTCCAAGTCGATTATTTCCCATTCGAGTTTGCCAATCTATCTGATTTTATTATTGATACGGTTCCTCGTCAAATTCACAAAAACCATCCTACCCATTATGCCACCACTATTTAAATATTAATTCAAAAATTTATAATCTATCAATTTATATAGGTTTGTACAAGTTTAATACCATGGCTTTTTCTAGGTATTAAAATATAAAATTAAGTCCATCGACTATGCCGTCTTTCCCAAATACATTAAAAGTTAATTTAAAAAAATCTATTTTGTAATATGCAAGCTACATTATTTTGGTGACAACATTTAATCTTATAAATAAGGACCTTAGATTTGACTTGATATTCAAGTATTGATGCTATTTTGAACATGCTGCAAACACACCTTATGTCATCTTCAAACTGCAAATTCGTTTTTTTTCTTATCATATTATATATGTACATACGTTACATATATTACAATCGAAGTGTATTTTCAGTTGTAATATATTCCAACTGACGTTTCAGGTCATCCATATTCGAATACAATACAACTAGTATATTATATCTCTAAAAGCGCAAATACACTTTCAACAATGTGCGCCAGATATTTTTACTAGTACTTTAGAATTCAATAATGCGTTAATATTTGCTAGGTATTACGAATTATGGTAATGAGTATCGTATTACGATAACTCTAAGAATGAGGTCAAAACAAAAATGTGACTTTCCAACTCAATTTACTAGTTGAGTGACATTTTCACGAAAACCTAACCTCTCCATCAAATCTGGTACCAACTTATAGTTGAACTGTATTTTCAATTGTAATATATTTTGACCAGTTGTAATGTAATTCGCCATATGAAACAACGTGGGCTAGACGGAATATATTCCAATCAGTTAAAATAAATTACAACTGGAAGATATACTTCAAACTTTAACATATCTATATAATAAACCCGCCTTTACACGTGCAGGATGGATTAGACCGGCGGCCGTGCCTTCGCCGGGTACTAAGCTCAGTGTTGTATGGGTGGGTATGCATTGTTTCACACGTCCCGGATGACCTTGACTAATAATTTAATCTTCAATAAGTTCAAATTTATTTTCTTCCACTATTTTCTCCATAGTTTCAGCGTACCTTTAAGCACATTTTCAACTAATTCATAAGTGAAGGTGCTTAAGTAATTTATTTCAGAAAAAAATCTGAAAGATGATCGCTTTGAATCGAAGAATCATCAATCGTTTTTAGTAAACTGAGACCTGACCGATGTTTTAATTGTTGTTTCAGCACCCAACAGGACAGCTTCGGGTCCTCCAGGGGGTGACGGAGTGCGCCGGCAGCCTCTGGCCGGCCTCTCCCGAGAAGCACTCGCCCAAGAGGCAGCCAAGGTCTTGGCCCAGGCCTCTTCTATTCGCTGTTCCTCCACATCGTCTCCAGACAAGTTTTTCTCGCTACCCACACGAAAAAAGCACAGGCCTGACGCTCAGCTGCTCGCACCACCACTACGAAGACGTAGCGAGGAGTTGGGAGTCACCACAGAGCTACCTACCAAAACCCTACGCTCTTCTCTGAACCGTTCTACCAGCGATGTAACTGCTAAGAAGAACAGACGAAACAGCAACAACACACTCCTTAACCTGTTCAAACGACCTGACAAGGACTCGAACCAACCCGCCCATCAAGATCAAACTTCCACACCGAAAATCCCAATAGTCAAACGCAGCAAGAGTGACGTGAGCGATCTAAAATCCTCGTCAATCAGAACAATTAGAAAAAGAACTGGAAGTGAATCAGAAGAATATTTAAATTCAGTCATTGGAAAAAAGTCACAACTGTCGCCGATCATTGAAATAAACCAAGCGGACGATTATTTCAAACCAAAAGTGACAGACGTAAAAAACGATACAGGGGTAGAAAAGGTCACCTTGAAAACAGCCCAACCGCCCAAAAACTATAAAGTAAATCCCATAGAGAAACCTCCCAGGACTAAAGATCCAAAGCCTCCGGCTAGATCTAAGCGTGTGAAAGAGGAACGGCCGAAAGTTCGCAAGCATTTCGACACCTTACCCAAATCAAAAAGTGGTCTACAAAAGCGACTTTTAGTCGACGAAGTAGACAACGCGAAAGCTCCAATCAAGCGATCGATAAAAGATACCATCGATTTGATTGAGCACAGTTTAAACGAAGAGAAACCTTCGGATATGATCCATAGCAGTCAGAAGCCGCCAGATAAACTGCCGCTCACCAAAGGACAGGCGGTAGACACGATGGTGAAGTTTCTGAACCAGGACAAGTATTCTCCTCCTCCTAAGACCAATATAATAATATCTCCCAGTGCTGCAGCTCACAACAACAACCAACCTTTCTCTTATACAAAACCCACCAGTGTAAGTCCTGATCCGAACCTGTACGCGAGGTCCCTCAGTCCAGACAGACCTCCGTCTCCAATAAACAAAATGAACGAGGATTCAAATCGAGGTATTATATACGCCCAAGTAGTTTGCGGGGACAATGGAGTACGCGGTGGTTCAAAGCAGACGATACATACCTCAGTGCCTCGCGAAAAATTTGGACACAATTCAGACGAAGATGAAGGCTTGGGCTACGAAGATACTAGGATGAAGTATCGCGATCAGACCGACTACTCTTATCGAAACTTTGACGACACTTCATATCACGTCAAGGACAGTCCTATAACTCCGAGATTCAAAGAGTTCAGGAACCACAAATTTGTGGGTGATGAATTGGAGTATGAAAACGAGTACCCTCCGGACGATTACGATCTGAAGGACTTGCGTGGAAGAGGAGATGGTATGGATGCGAGAAGGCGTGAGAGTCTCGCCGAACCCGATGATTCGAGGTTCGACAAGAAGGCGGATTTGAGCTATAGAAGGGAACTTTTAGAGAACAGGTTCAATGCGAGGAGGAATCGTGACCAAACTAGTCCTGGAAATACGAGATACACTCCCGAGAAAGATTTCGTCGAGGAAGCCAGCCCCATAGAAACTACGAGGAAGTATGTTAACGAAACGTCAGCGAGATATTTCAAAGATAGTGAAAACGTTGCGTCCGGATTTTCAGAGAAGTATACGTCTGAAGTGAAAAAAGAGCGAGATGGAACTTTGACAAGAAACGAACATAGAGCTAAATCAAAATTCAATCCAAACACCTCTATGTTTGAGCCTGTGTCTGCAAAGGAGCTGGATCGCAGGGAGTTTATAGATAAAAGATTAGCTGAAGAACCCCGCGAGACAAAGTATTTCTCCCAGAAACATATTAGGTATTTTCCACCAGAGCCTGATTACGAGCCTCCAAGTTTAGATTCCCAAGCTAGTGGTCCTAGATATTCCCCGGAGGATAGAAAGTACAAGAAAGCGTATACATCTAGTCAGGACGGTCTGAATTCGACCTCCAGGTATAAGCACAAGCATGAAAAGTTCGGAAGCAATAGAGACCACTACGCTTCAAATCCGGAAATAGCCCAGAAGAGAGCCGATGCATTCAATGAAAACAGGGACGAGTACGATCCGAGTAGACCAGAAACTTATCACAATTCACTGAGAAGGCAAAGTCACAATAAGAGTGATAAGCATTATAGGATGAGTGACGATTATCTCGAGCAGACAAGTTCGAGGTCCCTGCGTCAGCAGGATTCCAACGGCAAGAAGGACTATGGCGAGGAGACGTCAGGTCCAGAGTCCTCGCGGAGTAGATACGACAACGATCGGGATCGCGACAACAAGTTCGCTGATTCCGGAATCGAGAACGACTATAGGAAAGATTCGAACGGCGATATACACTCGAGAGGAGCTGTTCCATCTTCTTCCAAAGACTACCACGGAAGAAAGCCCAAGAGCGAGCCGAGGAACGAGAGCGAAGACGAAGGATTCGCATCGTCTCTCCTGATCGCAAGTGAAAGACAGCACACCGAAGACAACTGCTCGCCTGTTAAAGGCAAATTCAATTTGGATAGCATGGATTACAGAAGAAGTGCAGCGAGACGGGAAGAGTTCATCCACAGGGAGAGAAGCATCGACGACGGTTCCTTCTACGATCCCAGGTTAGATAAGTTTGAGGAACGGACCACGCTGCACAGAGTTGATGCAAAGCCTCCAAAAGCAGTAAAGAAGATAAGCGGTTTGGAGAAGGTACTTAAACTTGGCATTTAGTATTAGTATTTAAAATAAGTCGATTTAATTTATTGAGCTTTTAAATTTTAGATGAAGCAGCTCTTTTCCCGTGACTCTTCCAAGAAGAGCAAAAAGGACAAAGAAAAATACAAAGCGAACGAAACGAGAGTTCAGGATAACAACGCAATGGTCAAAGAAGAAGATTTAAGAAGACGTTATACTGAATATAGGGGATCTTCGGAAGATTTGGATGTGATCGATTCGCGCAGAGGAAGACTTTCTAAGCATTCAGACTTGGAGAGTGAATCCAGGAACAGTCTCAGCATTGCTAGACATTCCAGGACGTCAAAGTACAGAGACGACGAAGACTCCTCCGCTATGGTGAGAGAAATTCAAACGCATCAAAGAATTAACTTAAAAAACACATAACAACCTTGCAAAAATGTCGCTAATATAGAAATAATATTAATACAGAAAAACAAAACACACACACACATTGGCAATAAGAATTAGCTAGTTAACCTTGAAAGTCTGTTGGCAGTTTCAATTATAACCAGTCGATGTTTTTAGAGAGCTATGAACTTCAATCTGACGATAAGGATAATAAATTAATTAATATGTATCAAATGACTAGTATAATGTCAATGCTAAAGGTTTGGAAGTTGATAATTGAGTGATGTATATACTTATACTAAACGGGTCTATATATTATGCATATACAGTTTTATTATACACGATTTTGAGCACATTCTAATACCTGAATGACGGCAATTCTATTTCTATAAAAGCCTTAAGATAACAACGACTATATAATATAAATATATTTCGTATGCTTCAAAAGGAATATATAAAAATATTTTTCGTTCAAAATTCGTATGTACCTACATTGTAAATATATCATATGTAAAAATACTAATCCATTCTATCCTCTCTGGAAGCTTATAAGAAAATTTTAGCATAACCTTTCCCAAAAAAAAACTTCATTATATAGCAAATAGTAAACATTTTTGACACGATGAAGTGGCTCGGCATCTAGAATACAATTTAAAATATTATAATAAAATTCTACTAGCATAGAAGTAATTATTTTAATCTTATATAATATTCATACTCTTTTTCTTTTTTAAATAGTAATATTTATTAAATATTTGAACAGTAATAATAAGGTCAGATAGTTATTTTGTTCCAAATTTATATCCGTTTCAGAAATATCAATGCCTTATTTTAAACGAGCTGATTTATTATATACAATCAAATACAATTATTGTGTCGCTTAAAAGGCCATTGTTTGAAAAGACATATAAAATATATATAGACAGCAAAATGAAAAATCAGTCGTTAGAATCAAACTGCAACTATGTATGCTTTGTTACAATTCAATACCCGAAGTTGAATCATTACACTGTATTATTAAAGAACTGAATACACAGAACCATATTGCCAAAATATTGCAGGATTACGATTACAGTCAAAGACGTAGAATGGCCACCCCTAGTCCCTCGCCTAGTCCGCCGAGAAGACCCGTAGAAAAACCCACCGTCCAAAGGAAAGACACGCCTAGAAAACCCCTCGTGTCCTCCACAAACGGATGGTTCAAATCTTTGGACCGCTTGTCGAAGAACAAAAGCAAAACGTCGAAGGTTCGCGCCCAATAACTAAATACCCAGTAGTAGTAGCAATAGCAGTCGTACCAGTAGTTGACCGAATGTGTTCTAAGCTTTGATTCATACGTATATTTAAAGTGAAATTTTCACATTTTAGGTGGAGAAGGATAGTGTGTTGACTACGACGGAAGAAGAGTCCAACTTTACGCCGAAGAGATACACTCCTAACAGTAGCAAGGCTCCGACGAAGAGTTTGCGTTTCTTCGGAGACACCGACCAAGAGTCCAACGGCAGCAGTTCCAAAAACCAAACGACGCTTCGTAAGCGGTCCAGCAATGCTAGTGCCAAAATCGAGTCGCAAAATAGGACGCTGACTAGAAATGGCAAGAGTCTGTCCAGTTCGGTCCATGCCCTCGATAGGACGGAGCGCTACGACGGCCACCGAAGCTCTTCTCTGACCAATCTGCAGAACGGATTGGATTCCAGGCAAAACTTGCTCGCAAACAGTTACAATAAAGAAAAGTATAATGGAAACAGGCGCGATTTGCATAATATTTCTGAAATTCACAGCAATTCAGAGACCGAGAGTCAGTTTGAGGAAAGGGAAAAGTATTATAAGGAGAACGGTCGCGATTATAAGAACGAAAGTGATGCTATGAAGGGCGATAGGAAGCCTCCAATGAGTCCTTTGAGGGATAAGAGGAGATCTAGAAGTCACAGTGCGCCTAAGATATCTAAAAGCATGCCGAAGACCTATCACGGAAGTCGCGGTGATTTAGTGGATGATAATAGGACTTATTTGCCAGAATTGCATACAAGCAAAAATGATCTAAGAGGAATTAAACCGGAATTGATGGGAAGCAAAAGTGAATTGAGGTTAGGATTTTTAAATATTTTTAAGTATTTTTTTTTAAGCACATATTGGATATGTATGTATGTAAGATTATTTAAACAGTTTAAAGCAAGTTCATAGGATTTTAACTACGAAATTTCAGATCAAGGAGACGTAGAGTACCAGCAGCTGGAGCCACGAGTCCAGCAGACAGCAGCACTGAAGGTGATTCAAGTCATCAATCTCAACGGAGCACTGTATACCTTCATGCAGCTACGGGTAATTCAAAGATTTCACATTTTAATCAGAAAGGATCTAACCCACACGATTACTAATCATTTAGCAACAATAACTTCATGAAACTTTCCTATACAAGATAAAAACAAACTTTATAAAAGTAACAGTACAGTTGCAGTGATGAAAATTTTACCGATGTGGATTAGATCTGCTTGGCAAATATAAATCTATTTTTATATTTATCGTTTGAAAATCATTTATACTAATACTTTCATTCACAAATTTCAGTTGGAGATATTCCCAGCAAGGGTCGCATATCGAGAGGCAAATCTAGAGACGACGTGTCATCGGTGAACTCCTCGTTGAATCCGCACGTCAAAACAGTATCGAGATCTTTTTCAGTCCTGGCTCCGTGGAAGCCTCGTCACTATCGCGAAGGCCAAGACATAAACTACTCTCAAAGCGGACACCAATCGACGATGAAGCGTTCGGAGAAATCGTCGAGGACGTCGACGCCCGTCAAGAACGAGTCGACGTTCGGCTTCAACAAAAACAAATCAAACTCGACGCGAAACTTAACAACGTCCAAATACGACGTACGTCCCAGTGAAGAGAGAACTATTCCTCCGAAGTCCGGAAGCTCAACGCTCACGAGGCACTTGAACAAGACGGAAGATAGAAAGAAGTCAACGTCGAGCAGCACTCTCAACAGAAAAACGGACAAGCTAAGATCTGGCCACGCCAGCAGTAAAGAGAATCTAGGCAGTCAGCATTTCAATACCATGTCGAAGACCAGGAGTGACCTGAGAGATAGGAATTATAAGAAGAGCATGTCGACTGAAGTTCTTAGTAGAGAATCGCCGCCGAAGGGCACGAAACGTAGCTCTATCGAGAGAGAGAAACTAGCCAGGTCCATTTCTATGCCAAAAGATCCGAACAAATCAGCAGGATGGTTCAGAATATCGAAGAAGAGCAAGAAGATTGAAAATCCAAGCCGAGTCTATTAATTAATTTATAATTCACATTAATATTATTACTAATAATTTTTATCAACGACGAGTCCAATGCGACTTTCAATTCTTATAGATTACATTTTACATTGTATACGTTATGAAATATCGGTCTCTGTTTTATAACACATTCAAAGTAAAATATTTATTTAAAAAAACTGTTCAAAAGCTATTAACTATTTCCATTACAATGTAAAAATTAATTAACAATGCTTTTGAAAAATTACTACATACATATTATACGGGATGAGGTGAAAACAATCAGACGATTGGTAACTTTAGAATGAACATAGCAATTGAATAACACAAATTTCAAAGAATGTGATGATCGGCAACGTATTGACGTCACATTTTCAAAAGAGATAACTTTGCTTTTAATCGTATATACTTTGCTTAGCTAGTGAATGTATACTTTTCAATTAAAGCGTTTATTTTCGAATGCCAATCGTGTAATTGTTTCCGCTTCATCCCGTACAAACGCAGTTACCTACGCACGTGTGATTTCTTTTAAGTGATTCAGGTGCCATGAAGTCGTGCCTTTATTAAAATTACAAGTATGACAGGTTCTTTTATATGTAATATTATTTTATTTAATAAGCATGTTTTGTAAATAGCGTTCAATTTTGCATTATTTTTTTTTTTTTTTGATTATCTATCTATTTGAATCTAATGATGGAAATTTTATTATACAAGAAGTGTACGGAATGCAAAATGCAAAACGGATGTCCCTTTCGGTGTTATGATTTGCGCAAATTTGTGTACATATCGAGTGTAGATTACGTACTTAAGACTTCAGAAAAGTCGAAAGCAATGTATATTATAAAATTGTGCCATAGCGTTAGAACGGAATTAGATACGTTTGATCTGAAGTTTTTCTTGCCTTCTTTCTACATATATTTTTTAATAAACAAATGAGAAACATTCCAAATTTAAAAGGCAGCTAGTTTAGAAACAAACAAATGAATCATATTATTTCCTTTTATTTAAAATAACCAATTTGTTTTTTTTTAATATACATACATACATGATATGTATTCGTTTATGCCTTATGTGATTTTTTTTGTTTTATAATTTAATTTCTAACGAGTTTATGTGTAATATTACTAATTTTAATTGAAAAATTAACCATAGTTGATATATTTTTATATTGTATAAGATATGCAATTTTTTTTACTATTTTGTCATTCAAACGACGATGATTGTAACAACGAGTCATATGTAATTTACCAATCTAATAAACCTATTGCTTTTTGGAATGTTGTAAGAATAAACGTAATCCAAAATAAACACATACATTTATTATTATAATGATAGAATGTTCAGCCCCGACTCAAACGTTGGTTTCTCCGGATTCTGTTAGGCCCAGCACATTGAAAAAAATTGTATTTTATCTTTTCAAAACTTATAACAAATTCAATTCGTAATCTCTAACTCGGTATATAGAAATGTATAATATAAAGGTATTGCTTTTAATAAAAAATTTCGGATGTGACCAACCCACGACTGTATCCATTTATTACAGGAATATAAGAAGATTACAAAACAAAATAAATATACACGTTCACACATACCGGCTATGAGAGCATTTTCGATACAAATTGAACGCAAATGTAGGGAAACTCGCACAAGACAAAAGTTCTACTTCCGGTTGTCAGATTTTGTTCAAATTTTTTTTATTACTTAAAATCACTATAAATATTAAACACATTATATATTAAGAAGATAAAAATAATTTAAAAGGTCAAAATAAAATAATGAAATATTGTTTAAAAAAAAATACTACTTCCGAATTTTGTTTACGAATTTTGACCAAAACCGTATCAGCTCTAAGTCTAGTACATAAATAATACAAATATAAATTTTCAGCTTGATGCGTTCAGGGGTGTGGAAAAAATCGTGTGGTCACAACATTTTTGACTTTTCTAAGAGGAAAAAATCCCACTTCCGGTTTATTCAATTTAATAATTTTTTTTTGTTTTCATCACATTGATTCAAGTATTATATTTGAATTTTTTCGTGATGGGCACACATGTTTAAAGGGTCGAAAAAATAGTAAAATAGTAAACTGTCACTTCCGGTTGCCACAAATTTTTTTTTTGAGAGGTATAACTTTTCCGAGGGCCCTACAAAACCCCTAGCCAGCACTCTTTCTATATAAATGAACAGCTTCTTTGTATACAAACATATAAAGAAAAGCATTGATTAAAAGTCCTACTCATATTCAACATACTTTAACAATTTAATCTTGCAATGAATCATCGCTATTTACACATGAAAAGCTCTAATCTAATAAAATACAGTACTTCGATTGATCCAAAATTTGATATCAGTCTTCAAATATGATCTTAATATACATATGTATATACATTCAAGCTAAGTTTTATCGAACCAACATATAGTAGTCCCGGTCAACACTAATCCCATTCCGAGAAGCGTATCTGAAAAATAAAAATGTCATCATTCAAACGGTTCATCATCGGATTCAATACATGATATGTATACATATGACGAATACCAAAATTGGGCCGTTCCTCTCCCAAGATCCAGCCGCAGATCACGGTGAAGATGAACGTGAGAGAATTCGTCACGGGTACGATGAAAGACAAGGCCGCATGTTGCAAAGCGTAAACATACAGAACGGAGCCGCATTGATTCAGCAAGAACGGCACGATGTACTGGAAACAAAAATAAACAATTTAAATCGAACATTAATTTAAGTAAATCGACAAACGCTCGTATTTACCTTCCAATTGGTGACGAGATAAAAGATCTCTTTCAGAAATCTACCGATCGCCGAGTCAGCTTGCACTTCGGTTATGTTCTTGGAAGCGAGCCTTATCAGCGGATTTGACCCGCCCCATAAAACGGCAACCAGCACCACATATACAACTAAAATTCATAAAAATGTATGATCTCATTATTTAAGTAATTAGTGTGCTGTATGTTTAGCAGATATGTATATATAATTGGTTGTCCGTGAGCGATGACATTGAACGGTTGAAAGTTTGCATATTGAGTCATCGGCGAAGTATGCAAATTGATGTATACATATATAATCGGGTGAATCAAAAAGTATGAATTGCGGTATATAAAGTTTTATTATAAAAATTACATCATTTGATAAAAATAACACACTATTTTTACATACATATATCAATTGAATAAAAAAATATATTATTATCATTCTGTTGCAACCGATTAAAGGTTTTGTCTCTTATTATAAAATGAAATATAAAATATAATACAAAACGAGTCAATCTTTTGATTGACACTAAAACATGATCCTTTCAAGACCTAAATTAAATAACTACAAAATTAAATCGCATATATAATGATGGCTCTTAAAACAAAAGCGAACAGAAAGCAATCAATCGCACTGCATAATATAATCATAATTTAAAATCATTGCGTTTGTGCGTTTTTATACATTTACAATATTGTAATCCAGTGCTTTGATTTCTGTTGCAAATTCAAAAATTTCAGATCTTGCACTATGTATACTGATTATATTCAGAATTGTTGAAAGAATTTGACGCACACTTTATAATATTAGTAAGTAACAACCGTTGTATTTAATAGTTATAAGAAATATAACAATACATATGAACGACGGGAGGTTTATGTTTTGATGTTTAAGAGGATCTTTATTTATGTTCAGTATAAAAGTACGGCGAAGGAGGTAGTTGCTCGACTTGGGAGGAGTGGGATAGCTGATCTCCAGAATATGCGAATCATGCTTTTGGGGATTCTTGCAGGTTCAAGATCGTTTATATGGAGCGAGTCGAATTGTGTCTTTGCCCTTGTATGAGCGAAGATATTTCAGCTTCGTATAGGAAGGTAGCTTGTGTTTTATGGAGCCGTGGATGAGTTGACCGATCTCGATTCGGTGCTATATTCCTACACATAGATAATTCTATTCCTGTTTATGATTCTATGAAAGGGCCAATACTGGAACTCGATTTAACCAAGACGCAGTCCTTGAAAATTTATCTCTTTATTGCACAGCCTCGGATGGAAGTGGAGAAATTTCCACATACCACGTATGATAAATATCACAATATTTTAAAAATATAAATTTAAAAAAATATATACCTATACAAAATTAATAATTCACGTCAATCAATTAAATTTTTTTGATCTAAACTGCTTATTATAATATATGTAAAAATTAAATACGAATACTTGTATTTGTAAAAAAATTTCACAATTATAATTGATCATTATTCCCGTCAATACTGTGTAATTTTAAAATACACTGTAAACAAATTCGTCCTACAATTAATTACACAGCCAAAATCTGAAACTGAGATCACAAATGAACGAAGCACGTGGAAAATTTAACACCGACCTCCATCTTTGGGATCCGATTGAACAGAATGTTATGATCGGCAGACCAATTGATGAATTCCGTCGACTTGACCGTGCAACACTCCAACAGGGCCATGCAATCGTTCTCGGCACGGTGCAAACTCATTGGCACTATGCCGTGCAACCTCCGATAAACATCGATCAGCTTGAAACTCTGCCGCGGCTTCTTTTCTTTAACGGCAGAACGTTTTCCGGAGCCATTTTGCATATCAGCAACGGACAACTTTGACGGAGACGCACAGACTAGAGACTCGAGATCCGACGAATGCTTCCTCTCCAACGCGTCGATCTCTTGTAGATCGTCCGTAGACAGATCGAAATGTTCAAACTCGTCCATTACGGGAACGTGGTTGGATTCCTTCAAAATGCAACGGAACATTTGCAACGTGTCGGTGCACAGCACGTCATCCGGCAGAGAGACGTTCACCCTTGCGAACTCGGCTCTCAATATCGGAAAATCGAAACCGCACCCATTATGACTCACTATACATACTGGAGACATCTGTAATTCGATGAATGCTTTTATGAGTGAAGCGCCTTGTTCGTTGAACCTGTTCTCTTTGTCGAGGAGTTTGTTGCTGAGACCGGTGATTTCCTCGACCCTGTCGCTTATTTTCATCGATGTTTTGAAACACAGGGATAGTTTGTTCAGTACCCGAGGGGCTGTGAAGCTTTTTACGAGGATGTGCTCTCGTTTGACGGATACTAAGGCTATTTCCGTTATCTGCGTGTGGTTTCTTTCCTGCCATGGCAAGCCGGATGTCTCCAAGTCGACGAAAATGAACGTATTGATCGTCGTCATGGTGAATTTAAATCATTTGAAAGTGTAGTGATTGTTCTTACCAACGTCGGCTGACATAGCTGTCAGTGACGACTTGTCAAACAAACAGTGCAGCCACACGTGTCATTACTTTGTGTAAACATGACGACATTTATACCAACTGTAGAAATAATAAATAGCCAGCAGTGTGACTCGGAAGTTGGGTTTATGTTTAGCACCGAGAGGTTCCCGATTTCGATCCCGTAATAATCTTTAATACTGCTGGTCAGACTTGAATATATGTGACACCAAGTCGATCGTTTCTTATCAAAATTTGATAATTTATCTGATTTCATTGTTGAAACGGTTCCCGATTAAAATTGGCTAAAAATCCTTCTTACCTACTATGTCACCACTATTTGAGTATGATTAATCTAATATATAATTTGGAAAGAGTATATATATATATATGTATCCTTGGTTCGTTCGTTCGTTGCATGGTTCGTCGTCCGTAGATCGGTGATGTCATCGAACACGTGATTCGATTTTTTTCGATTTAATGGATTCACCCCCGCGGGGGCGTAAGGGTTGTAGTCCCATGGGGCCCCGAAGGGGGCGCAGCCGTCATCGAACAAATGATTCGATTTATTTTTTTTTCGATTCATAGGCGCCGATTTGATTTTTTTCGATTCAATGGATTCACCCCCGCGGGGGCGCAAGAGGTGTATTTCCATGGGGCCCCGCCAGGGGCCCCACAGGGGGCGCAGTCTTATGGGGCTCAGCCGCATGGGGCACCGAAGGGGGCGCAGCCTTATGGGGCTCAGCCGCATGGGGCCCCGAAGGGGGCGCAGAGGGGCGCAGCCCTAAAAGGCATTAGCTAAGGGGGGCGCAGAGGGGCGAAGCCCTAAACGGCAATAGCTAAGGGGGGCGCAGAGGGGTGAAGCCCTAGAAGGCAAAGGCTCAGGGGGGCACCGAGGGCGAAGCCCTAGAAGGCAAAGGCTCAGAAGGCAAAAAAAAAAAGATTTTTTTTATTTATTTTTTGATTTTTTTTTTAATTTTAAAATTTTTTTTTTAATAAAATGTTTACTATTAGATTAGTCATGTTTAAGCGGTTTATATTATAAATACTGAGCGAAGCTGGGTAATACAACTAGTATACAATAAAAATTATGTACAATTCATAGATGGCTCGTTAATTTGCGAGTTTTCAGTAAATGCTGCATTGTTTGTAATTGGTCAGGAAGGTGTATTGGGTTTACCTGTAAGGTATTAAATTTTACCTTATAGGGCGGGTTAAAGGTTTTGGACCATTTCCCGACCTATGGAAATTCAGTTGAATTTTGAAGAGGATCTTTATTACTCGATTAATACAGGATTCACTGGAACGAGCTAGGTCGAGTTCCTGAAGTTGAAAGGTGTAGCTTGAGCAACGCGTAGCTGGGCTGGTGAGATTACGTTCTGGAAGATTCCGACGGGGTCGAGGTCTTCCTTTGTGTTCTATGTTTGATGCGTAGTTGCGTAGCTCCTTGAGATTTCCCGTGTACTCGTGATTGCTCTGATTACTCTGCAGGGAGCCGAATCGCCTTTATGCGATGATGTCATTGGTACGAATTAAGTTCGATGAGGGAAATATCATCGACCCGGTTTCGCATGGTACAAGTCGTACTATATCCCTACAACCTCTTCATCAAATTGGCAAAAATCATCATGATTTATGTGCAATAGGTAAAAAAAAATGTACAAGTCTAAATCCATAGATGTCTCTATGGATTAATTAGATAATTAATTGTTAATTTGGTGTTATTTAGCCTCTCGAAATACATCGATTTTTGTAATAAAAATGCTGCATTAGTTTTAATTAATTATCTAGAAGGCCGAATTGAGTTTTCCTGTTTTATGTAAAATAAAAATAAAATATTGACTATGACCATATATACCATTACAGACTGCTCAAGGTGACACATATGATCAAACCCTTGTACATAAGTACCAAATACCTATGTCACAAATATCTGAATTTGATTTATTTACAATATGTAAAAAAAAATATGTACAATTCGAAATACATAGATGTCTCTATGGATTAATTAATTAATTAAATGTTAATTTCATGTTCTTCAGCCTTTCGAAATAAAGCGATTTATGTAATAAATATGTTATAATGTTTGTAATTAATTGTCTAGGAAGGCGCATTGGGGTATACCTGTTAGGCCTTCCGGGTATATATTGATGTAAAATAAGTAGGATAAACATTAGTCATTTGCCACGTGATAGTCATTAGGCACTTATATGTTTACGTCTATTGACGATCTTTTATTTTTCATGGTCAGGCAGTCAGCGGTGTTGTATTATTTTCAAAATCTTTTTACGCCGCCAGTATTTGACAGCATCGATTTTCCTGTGACGTCAGTGGGTTATGTGCAGCCTTTTTTCCCATTAAAATTACTCGATTAATCGCAGCTCACCTCCCGGGACACGTATGTATGCATTACTTCAGAAAATAACCATTTTCATCGATCTAGGTACATATATACATATGTGTGTATATACATATATATACAAATGTACATCAGCGGCTTCCAAACTTTATGCTACTACGCCTCCCTGAAAATAAGTGTAAATTTTGTGAAAAAAGTGTAAATTTTGAATGGAGCAAGATTTAAGAGTATACGTTACATAATTTGTGGAATGGACGCGAGAATGAAATTATAATCGACGGGCGGTCTGGTGCTGAAAGTGTAACTGAACAGGATGGAATGTCAACAAACGCAGTGAACTACATACAGACTACAATGATTTTGATAATATAACGAAATGGCCGGAAAAACTACAGAATAATCAAATTGAAACTATAGTTTTGAAAGGACCAATAACGAGTTTTAATTCATTATTATCCAAAAGACACTGTAGGGTAGCGGTTACCAAACTTTATGCTACTACGCCTCCCTAAAAAAAATTTTTTTTTAATTTTTTTTTTTTTAATAAAATGTTTACTATTAGATTAGTCATGTTTAAGTGGTTTATATTATAAATACTGAGCGAAGCCGGGTAATACAGCTAGTAAGTAATAACATTAATGGTCTTTGGTGTATTTGATATTTTTGTATTCGATGGTAAAAATTATATTAAAATCGATAACCTTCATAGCTACGTCGAATACAGGGGAAGGGGCTTAAACCGCGATGCAATTAAGACGGGGGTAAAATGTGGTGACGTTAGTTCTAAAAATATCCAAAATCGATGTGCGTAATTTATAAATTACCCCTCGCTATTTTTTTTCAATTTATAAAAATTTAATTTGTATGGAATCACATTGTTTTCTGCGTACGTACTAAATAATGTCATCTAAGGTCATTTAGTCGTGATCACCGTCAATATTAAGTTTGTTTGGTCGTTTTAAATCTACATTTTCAATTTAGAACGACCAAATTTAGTAAACTATTTCATAGTACATATTCTAACTTAGATAGTATACTACGTAAATTTCTTGAAAAGTTTCACCTTCCAAAACGATGCCGGGCAATTTATTTCAGGGCCGTTTGCACTGTGAAGAACAATACGCTATCACTATTCGTCAGCTAAAAAGTTCTAGACGATAATTTGTGACATTCCATTTTTCGTATATCAAGTTATGGACAATATCAATCACACGTCATCTGAAAAAATTTTATTCCAAGTTCAATAATAATGCTCTTATATACGTTTGTATGTACATACAGTGCCGGTTTTAGTGGGGGGCTGGGTCGGGTGGCGCCCGAGGGCGCCGAGTATATTGGGGCGCCACTCAATGCACCGAAAGCGCTTTAAAATTTACAATTAGGGCGCCAAAGACCCTAATTTTTTTTAGATTAGAGTGCCAAAGGCGATACTTCAATTGATTTTTTGAAATTGAAACTTATCTCCGGTCTACAATGTCACAAAATAATTTGTCACAATTTTCGCTAAGAAAAAAATGCCCGAAAGCGCCATATGGCTGGGCCGCACCGCTCAACTCGCGAACAACTTGGTTGAGGGCGACCAGACCAATGCATGCAGGTAGATGGGACATGCCACACCCGTCAACTTGTTTGTCGCACACATTTCCATACATTTTTTCGTGTCGCGCGACTAGTCGGCCGACAAAGTTGCACGGTGCGGCCCGACCCATAGGGTGTAAGGCCGGAACTGTGTACATATATACATATATACATGCATACATAAGGAACTAAGTGAAACGGAAACCAAAAGTTCATTGCCAAACAAAGGTAAGCTGTCAATCTGCTTGATATCTATAAAATCAGCTTTCTTTCTAATATCTTCTTGATAGACAATGACGTAATTGTGTTAAATATTGTTTTAAACATGAAATAAGCAATTTAAAATTCAAATACATATACCTCAATTATCTATTTTTCATACACCTGCATAAATTCCCGGGCACTAATTCAGGGCTCGAGAGCTCAAACGCGGAAGCAGTTTTCCAGGTAACGGCTTTCCCGGAAATTCATTTTACCATGTCCTAGATATGAAAACACTGAACGACGAAAAATATTCTGATCAATATTCGGATGTTTTCTTCTATTGATTGTAACTTTTTATTGCTTCAAAATACTTATTGCGAAATTATAAGTCAAAAATATTTTTCCCGTACAATTATGCGTTTATTTGGCCAGTTTTTTAATTCACTTGGTTTTCTATCTCAATATTTTATTCGTTTTTTTTTAAATCTAAACGTACACATTCGAGTGGTGAATGATCGTAAAAAACAATCAACAATATCATTATCACAATCGAATTCATTGGGACAAACTTACATAGTAAAGATTGGTGTTGCTCATTGTAATCGGCTTCGACTTCCATTTTAGAAATGTTTTCGACTACAAACCCAACATTCGACTCGAAGAATTTAATTGCTTCTCGATCTCACATTATAAAATAAAAGCAACTAATAAATATTATTATTACATTTAGTGTTCGTCTATAAATTAAACGGCTATTTTAGCTTTTGCTGTACACAGTATTTAGCCCACACCAATCGCTTAACCACTCAGGACGTGCTCTTTCCAATAATAAATAAACTCGGTTGTAAGTCCCCTTGTAAATTCGATGAGCTTTGTATAAAATTTACGAATACATATTAGCAATAAGCATTCGACCTGGAACAATGGCATGATTCAAAGCGTGTTCAAACAGCGGTTTAAAAAAACAGGGATTACACATCAGTGGCGTAGCCAGGATTTTGTCAAGGGGGGGGTTTTGACAGGAAAAAAGGCAAGATAATGTATATATATATTTATATTTAATTAATATACATAAAATCACAACATATAAACATAAAGTAAAGCTAACTGCTAACTGAAGTGTATGATGCAACCAACCGATCAATTGCAACAGGAGTGGGATATTTTGCCGCCGACTACGCTCCACCAAGGGGGGGGTCCAGACCTCCCGGACCCCCCCCCTTCGCTACGCCACTGTTACACATGTACAAAGAGATGCAGTGGTTTGTTGGACAACTTATCGAAATGCATCATTAGCAAGGAAGAAGGTAGGACATAGATCGGGGTTGGGGTCGGCGGGCTTTCTCATCGTTATTACGTTGGTTTCGTGTTTCAGCGCTGCAAATTTCAAACCACAATTCACAACAAACCATTATACCTTCCGTAAAAAGTTTCGTTTCAATAAAGATACGTATATTATGTAGTATACATATGTATGTATGTATACTCCCTCCATAATATATCATTTCATGGATGTTGTTCTTAATAGACAGGTCGCTCCCTGCATCTTCGACGTCCGGTTACTTCCCTATTGTTTATGCATGTACCCGGATATGCATTCCCACGACACTCAGTCCCACGCTATCACTATCAGTTCTGAGAAGGGACCGGGTGTCGTTACTATGCCAATTCGGTGGTCATTGTTTAGCCTACTTGCACTTAGCCTGGAGATAATCCTTGAAAACCAATTATAACGGCGGCTCATTTTAGCATATGCTACAATATAAATATGAAATAAACTAGTGTTGTGCCCGATGAAATATCATCGCATAGGTTATGGCTAATGTGACCATTTATTTTTGTCCTCAAAACGGGACATTTACCAATTTTTACGTAATAGTATGTGTATTCAAGAAAACGCGAAAACAGGAATTTTGATGAAGAAAAGAAAAAAAAACAGGAATCAACTTCATTACAAAATTCTTTCAGAGTTTCCACACGAACACAATAGATATAAAAATGTGAATATATTTTCACAATAACGCATTCAAAGTCAATCTGCAGCAGTTTTAATCGCATTGTGAATTATGTGAGCTCCACACTCGATTCCTATCAATATTCTCCCGAGAGATGAATTTAGTTTTGCATAAACATTGTTAACACCTCGTCTTTTCAAACCGCCAAAATTGCAGTTAGTATTATCTCCACAAAATGCTACGACTTTTGAAGTCAAATTATTGTCCGTCAATACTTTCATTAGACAACTGAAAATAATGTCTGAAGTTTCGCCCGCTTGGTCTGGAAATTCCAAAAGTGTGACTTCCACGCCTTCGTATGTTGAAAAGAAGCGAATTATGACTGTTAATATTGTAAAGTTATGAAGAGAGACGCCCATAGACCGATGACGTCATGGTGACGCCGACCAATGGTGGAGTCGGGCGTTGCGGCCAATGGCTGCGCCAGACTCCTTGACCAATGATAATACGTGTATGCGCTGAGCGCTCTATGATATAAGTATGGTACGCTCTCGATCGGTGGCATTCGGATCCTGACCTCCACCGGACGAGCAGCAATTAAGACTTGGAACCCGCCTGCGTGTTTTCTTGTACCTCGACCTGACTCCACTTACCTCTGAATACCGTGTTTATCTTTGTTCCGTGGTTTGAAGCATCAGTTAATATAGTAACAAAAGTGCATTCGTTGAGACGGTCTTTTAATTCACCTATTACTATTGGCGCTAAAATATTTACAACAATAGCTTCTGTTTTCGTACGAGCACATCTAAATTTTTGTTCAAAACATGTTTGAATTAACTTAGAAGCACAATCGTTTGAGCGAAAACTGTGGTTCTGTTGCACCGTATGATAAGCCCAGGCGCCTTCCGTCGCAGCAACTTTCAGATCTTTCGAAGTTGGTGAATCCGTTTTCTTAAAACAATTAAGCACTAAAGAACTTGAAGCGGCGGCAAGATCGGAATTTTTATATTTTTCTGATCTTAAACCCCCGTACACACTCGGCGCTTTCAATTAAGCGCATTTGAAGTGCGCACTTCGAGATACTGGATATCGTATGAAAGCGTCCGAACGCGTCATACGATATCATATAAGTACATATACACATGTCACAACGAAATCGCACCGTTTTAAAGTTACATACATATATGTGCATGTAGGTACTAGTCACTAGTGGGAAAGTATTCGGTTATGATATCACTAAAACGCTAGTGAAAATATATTTTCACTGACAATATGACCCCACTGTAACCGGTCTCCGTGACGAGACAGAATGTTAAATGACAGAAAACGCAAATATCGGAAGGCAAAGATCGAAAATCGAAAGATCTTAAGTCGAAAGATCAAAAAAAATGGTGCATTGTAAACGGTACATACTCACTTAATTTGCGCGAGCAGGATACAACAGGAACAAGAGGAACAGGCTTTTCCTCCCGTATGATGTGCGCGCGCAGAAGTTCAGTATTTTTATTATTTGTCCGGTCACAAAAACACCGGCAAAGCCGGGTGGCGAAACTGGGAATTTTATAAAATTCTTTGTTACATATTGTTATTTTTACTATTTTAAATTACTTTTGTATATTTTTATTTTCTTTTCGTGCCTTCTTTTATAATATGTCGAATCAAACGACTATTATAGTACGGCGAGCGTTATCTTACACAGCCACACATACACACAGAATAGCGATATTATTTATTTTTATTTATTTATTTTTGATCTATACCAGGAAGGCCTAACAGATAACCCCAATGCGCCTTCCTGGCCATTATATTATATTATACATTGTATTATATTATAAGTATTAAAATTATATACCCTCTATGATGAGCTTTTACCAGAGAAATGTAATAATAATAGAAGGGCCCTTGCGAATATATAACTATTGTAAATATTACGCGGTACGTCTCTATAAATACGCTACAACGCAACGAATACAATCGGATCAATTTACTTCCCATGTATCCCATGTTGTTTATTGTGTGTTGTTGAATGCATTGTGCAATTTTTACCGATGCTTGCCCATCTAGCGAGTAATATAAACCAACACAGAAGTTTTTATCGGACATACGTCGAGCACCAAGCTTCAAATACGACTGATTCTAAAATTATATAGGATTGTCTGTGGACAATCGTCACTTGACAACAATATGACGCCTAAAACCACTTCTATTAATATAAGTCGTTAAGATTCTGCCTATCACCGAGAGGCATCGGGTTCAATCCCATGAGCTGACCTCGATTGAAAAGAATTTCTGTAGTGCTGCTGGTCAGAGTAGGATATTTGTTTGTCCAGGTCGATCAGAGTTTGCCAATTTTTCTGTTTTCATTGTTGAGACGGTTCCCAATTAAAATTGGCTAAAAAACCTTCCTACCTACTATGTCACCACTGTTTGAGTATGATTAATGTACAGGACTTGTCTAATAAAAATGCTGCATTGTTTGTAATTGGCCAGGATGACGCATTGGGGTTTACCTGTAAGGCCTTCCTGATATACATATATGTAAAAAATAAATAAATAAATAATTAGGAATTGAAATAACCTGGAATACAAATAACGATGAGAATTAATGAGCATTAAGTTGAATAACATTTCGAATGCATGCATGTACGTATATTTAAATTTAATAAATTAAATTCACTTATTTTTTTTTTATTCCATTTCAATGGAAAATTCTCACACTAGGCCAAAACTGTACGCGAATATTTAACGTTGCGATTAATTAATTATCAAAGATATCAACCAACAGCATTATAACGTTCAGGAGTGAAGCTGATCTGATTAACTGATAAATCGAAATTCAAGCGTCGATTATAGTATGTATGTATTGAATATATAGTATACTAGCTGTATTACCCGGCTTCGCTCAGTGTTTATAATATAAACCGCTTAAACATGACTAAGCTAATTTAATTTAAAAAAAAAATTTAAAAAAAATTTAAAAAAAAATAAAAAAAAATAAAAAAAAAATCAAAAAAAAAATCAAAAAAAAAATTTAAAAAAATCAAATTTTTTTTTTTGCCTTCTAGGGCTTCGCCCTCGGCACCCCCCTGAGCCTTTGCCTTCTAGGGCTTCGCCCCTCCACGCCCCATGAGCAATTGCCGTTTAGGGCTTCGCCCCCATGATCAGTTGCCTTTTAGGGCTTCGCCCCTCCGCGCCCCCATGATTCAAAGCCGTCTAGGGCTTCGCCCCCCTTAGTTAATGCCTTTTAGGGCTTCGCCCCCCGCGCCCCCAAGATTAATTGCCGTTTAGGGCTTCGCCCCCCTTAGTTAATGCCTTTTAGGGCTTCGCCCCTCCGCACCCCCATGATTAAATGCCGTCTAGGGCTTCGCCCCCCCTACTTAATGCCTTTTAGGGCTTCGCCCCCCTTAGCTAATGCCTTTTAGGGCTTCGCCCCTCCGCGCCCTTATGATTAACTGCCGTTTAGGGCTTCGCCCCCCTTAACTAATGCCTTTTGGGGCTTGGCCCCTCCGCACCCTCATGATTAAATGCCGTCTAGGGCTTCGCCCCCATGATCAGTTGCCGATAAGGGCTTCGCCCCTCCACGTCCCCATGGTTAAATGCCGTCTAGGGCTTCGCCCCCATGATCAGTTGCCTTTTAGGGCTTCGCCCCTCCACGTCCCCATGGTTAATTGCCGTCTAGGGCTTCGCCCCCATGATCAATTGCCGATAAGGGCTTCGGCCCCCCACGTCCCCATGGTTAAATGCCGTCTAGGGCTTCGCCCCCATGATCAGTTGCCTTTTAGGGCTTCGCCCCTCCGCGCCCCCATGATTAACTGCCGTTTACGGCTTCGCCGCCCTTAACTAATGCCTTTTGGGGCTTCGCCCCTCCGCACCCTCATGATTAAATGCCGTCTAGGGCTTCGCCCCCATGATCAGTTGCCGATAAGGGCTTCGCCCCTCCACGTCCCCATGGTTAATTGCCGTCTAGGGCTTCGCCCCCATTATCAGTTGCCTTTTAGGGCTTCGCCCCTCCGCGCCCCCATTATTAAATGCCGTTTAGGGCTTCGCCCCCCTTAGTTAATGCCTTTTAGGGCTTCGCCCCTCCGCGCCCCCATTATTAAATGCCGTTTAGGGCTTCGCCCCCCATAATTAATGCCTTTTGGGGCTTCGCCCCTCCGCACCCTCATGATTAAATGCCGCCTAGGGCTTCGCCCCCCTTAGTTAATGCCTATTAGGGCTTCGCCCCTCCGCGCCCCCATGATTAAATGCCGTCAAGGGCTTCGCCCCCATGATCAGTTGCCGTTTAGGGCTTCGCCTCATAAGGCTGCGCCCCATGGGGCTTCGCCCCATGAGGCTGCGCCCCCTTCGGGGCCCCATGCGGCTAAGCTCCATAAGGTGGCGCCCCATAAGGCGGCGCCCCATAAGGCAGCGCCCCATAAGGCGGCGCCCCATATGGCGGCGCCCCATAAGGCTGCGCCCCATAAGACAGCGCCCCATAAGGCTGCGCCCCATAAGGCGGCGCCCCATAAGGCAGCGCCCCATAAGGCGGTGCCCCATGAGGCTGCGCCCCCCTGCGCCCCCTTCGGGGCCCCATGGGGCTGTGCCCCATGAGGCTGCGCCCCCTTTGGGGCCCAATGGGGCTGCACCCCCTTCGGGGCCCCATGAGGCTGCGCCCCCTTTGGGGCCCCATGGGGCTGCGCCCCATGAGGCTGCGCCCCCTTCGGGGCCGCATGCGGCTAAGCTCCATAAGGCGGCGCCCCATAAGACTGCGCCCCATAAGACAGCGCCCCATAAGACAGCGCCCCATAAGACAGCGCCCCATAAGGCTACGCCCCATGAGGCTGCGCCCCCCTGCGCCCCCATCGGGGCCCCATGAGGCTCCGCCCCCCTGCGCCCCCTTCGGGGCCCCATGGTGCTACGCCCCATGAGGCTGCGCCCCCTTTGGGGCCCCATGGGGCTGCGCCCCATGAGGCTGCGCCCCCTTGCGCCCCCTTCGGGGCCCCATGTGGCTAAGCTCCATAAGGCGGCGCCCCATAAGGCGGCGCCCCATAAGGCGGCGCCCCATAAGGCGGCGCCCCATAAGGCGGCGCCCCATAAGGCGGCGCCCCATAAGGCTGCGCCCTTAAGGCTGCGCCCCATAAGACAGCGCCCCATAAGGCTGCGCCCCATAAGGTTGCGCCCCATAAACAATGAAGCCAGCAGCATAGCTCGGACGTTAAGCTTCTGCTTACCGTCAAGAAGGTGCCGGGTTCTATCCCTGAATGAAAATGAATTTTTCAGAGTATGCTGTTGGTCAGACCTGGATTTGTGACTCCAGGTTGATCGTTTCCTATCAGAGTTTGCCAATTTTCTCTGATTTCATTGTTGAAACGGTTCCCGGAAAAAAAAATTGGCTAAAAATCCTTCCTACCTACTATGTCACCACTATTTGAAAATTTGATGGATGTACAATAAGAATTTATGTACAATTCATAGATGTCTCGTTAATTTGCGAGTTTTTTCAGTGTCTTGCAATTCAACGAATTATAATAAAAAATGCTGCATTTGTATTTGTAATTGGCCAGGAAGGCGCATTGGGATTTTCCTGTAAGGCCTTCCTGGTATATATGTAAAATAAAATAAAATATAAGGCTGCGGCCGATAAGGCTGTGCCCCATAAAGCTGCGCCCCCTTTTGAGCCCCATGGGGCTGCGCCCCATGAGGCTGCGCCCTCCGGGCCCCCTTCGGGGCCCCACGGGGCTGCGCCCCTTGTGGCGCCCCTGGCGGGGCCCCATGAAGCTACTCGCGAAACGAATAAAACAAATCGGCGCCCATGGATCGAAAAAAAAAAAAAATCGAATCACGTGTTCGATGACGTCACCGATCTAAGGACGACGACGAAGACCAAGGATATTTACATACATACAAAGTCTCTTTCCAAATTATAGATTAGATAGTTGTATTGAATATTATCGTATACGAATCTTTACTTTGTATCCGCGTATTTTATTCAGATAAATCATCATTCGCACCGGTTACAAGTTAATATTAATTACGAATTTTGAAAGAAGTGATTTTGTGTGGTTTTTTTTTCATATGTATTAGTTTTAATTTTGTTGAAATTTTCCTTCGCGTTTAAAAAATCGATTCGTTTGTTTTGTATAAAGTGAATTCAGTATTACTTATGTTGAAATTTTCCTTGGATTTTAAAAAATAAATTCATTTGTTTCCTTCGCGTTTAAAAAATAGATTCAGTTTTAAATGGCGTCAAAAATAAAATAAATCAAAACCATTGCTATGGAGACCACATACAGCCGGTGAATCTTCACGTTCTTTTATGTAAATTGCTGGGAAACTTTATTTAATTACTTAGTGTGTTTTAACCCATTTGAACCCACGCGGTCAGTTATGAACTTACACGATGTATGCCAGCGCGGTCATTCACGGCATTTTACAATTTTGTGTCGTAAAATAAAGGGATCACTCAGGCCGGCCGTAAAACCTTTCGTTACGCTTGGTTAGATGTTGGTGATGAATTTTAAGAAAGTCACACGAAATTAAATCAGTTCCTTTTGGAGTTTTGAGGGAATAACATCGAGCGCTTTTCGACTTGCAGATATGTCGAAGAGAAAACATACGTAAGTTTTTTATTTTTACATATTTTTTATTTATCTTTATGTTTCTAATACAGTAGGACTTATTGTATAATATGCATAAGAGAAATTGCGTTTATATATCTCATATTCCTGAAAAAAAAATCAAAAGTCGACGGAGTCGTATATGACTCCTTGGGATAATGACACATATTTTTTTCCAGAGAATGCAATTTTACTACTGCAGAGATACGGGAAGAAATTGATAATTGGGACGAGTATCAACTTCCGGATTCCACATACATACATATTACCACCCCTGGAAACTGATATTCGGTTAAAGAAAAAAGTAGGGTGAAAATTAATCAACCATTTAGTATAAATATGTATAATAAATATATGGGTGGGGTTGATCAAATGGATAACCATATTTCTAACTATAATATAAGTATTAGAGGGAAAAAATGGTACATGCCTATTCTGTTTTGGAACATCGATGTAGCTGTGAATAACGCTTGGATTCTAAGCAAAAGTTTTGGTTGTAAATTTGATAAATTAGGATTTATCAGACAGGTAACAGAGACGTTGTGCAAGTGTTGTGGTCAAAAACGAAAACAATTGGCCCCATTCAGACCCGGCAAAGTTAATCAAAATCAAAAGGAAGTTGGAAGACATTTGATATTGGTCAAACAGAAAAGGAGAAATTGTGGACACTGTAAAAATAAAACGTTTTCCGCTTGTGGTAACTATGAAATTCCATTGCATGACAAATGTTTTGTACCGTATCATAATAATTAATTATTTTGTCTCCATGTATTTTGTTTTTACGACTTTTGAACCCAAAATCTCGTTTATGACATTTCTTCTTTTAAAAGGGTGCACCCTTTTTTTTTGTTGACGATGTGTATATGTCACAATATATGTACCTACGTGTGTTATGTTATGCGATTTGAAAATATCATTTTATCGAAGAGATGCGTGTTTGTTATTTTTAAAATTAATTTTATAAATTTCTTAACAATAAAATTACAAATAACCAGTGAGAAAGTATTATAACTGATTATGTGACTCCATTGTGATTTTTGTTTTATTTTACAAAACATGTTTCATTAGCCCCAAAGGTCGTTCACGACACCACCTTGAAAAAAATTAAAAATGTTGAAAAATCAATTAATTATCCATCCCTATCCTATAAAAAATATTTCCCATGAAATAACTCAAAGATTTTGGAAAATAAACGAAAAAATAGTCCTGGGCACATGGGACATGTGTTTTCACGCGAGCTCTGGGTTCAAATGGGTTAATTTCAATATTTACTCTTTTAGGTTGCAGTGAAGGTAGGAGAATAAAACTCGCTGGGATAATTTATATGTAAGCATATTTTTCAGCATTGTATTTCAATTTCAAGTTTTAATGTTCACATTTTGATTTGACGATATATAATATTTCATTTATTGAATGGACCGAATCATACATATACCTACATACATAGTTTTCATATAAAATTTTCATTCAAGATGTCGGCGAAAATACAAACTTACATATGTACATTTAAGTATCTTTTTTATCTTATATTTCACGCGCGGCACATTTATTCGTTTTATACTTCGATTTTTCCTATTCTTCAAGCAATTAAAATTTTTTGCCAAAATAAAAAAATATAAAATATAAAATTTTGTATTAAAACAAATTAAACCTTGTATTTAAAATAAGTGTATAAAATTTATAATTTCTATTGCATGTAAAAAAATAGTCTGATTCGTTGTGCGGTTTGGGAGATATGTAATTTAAATTAAAAACTTAAAAACCGAGACAAATCTTGTGAAAAAAGAGGACACCGACATATGTATACATAAGGGGAGGTAAAATTTCTGTTCATGAGTATTTCAGTAACCATTACTCAGTTTCAGTGACTGACGGTGTTCTAAAAATCCCCAAAATACCCACACACACACACACATTTTTTTCTAGTTTATGAAAACGTGATCAGTGATCGATTCTGAGTTCGACTCAGTCAAAATCTCGAGTTCGAATTTTGTATCTTTCGAAATCTATGTATTGTTACTACGGTGTACGTACATAGATAAAGTAAAAAAAAAGCAAGCTGACTGTTATCAATTTATTAGCACATACATACTTATTAGCACACGGACCTGTGAAAAATAAAAATCACAAATCCCCTGGAAAAGACGGAATTCAAGGTGAATTTTTTGAAGAAATTGGATGGCAAAAGTATCAGAATGCTTCTGAATCTTTGCAATTTGGTTGAAAATCAGGAAGATGGCCATCAGAGTGGGTCGAATCTACATATCTTATATATATATAATTTCTTTTAAAGAGACTTTGAATGTATGTATGTATATATGTAACATTCGTTGGGAATTTTGTATACAAGTCAAAGTTTTCATGACTTCGCCCGCGGGGCGGCGGGGGTGCCGGGGGCGAAAGCCCAGGGGGGTGTCGGGAGCGAAGGCCCGAGGCGTGCCGGGGGCGAAGGCCCGGGGTGCGCCGGGGGCGAAGGCCTGGGGAGCCGCCGGATTCTGGTATAATCTAATATATAATTTCGAAAGAGACTTTGTATGTATGTAACTATCGTTGGTTCGTAGAATACGTGACGTTAAATTTAATAAAACGAAAACAAAAGGAATATTCAAATAAATTTGAATAAAACAAAACTATTCAAATAAATTGTTTACTATGATATTGGCAATTTTTAAGCGGTTTATACAAATAACGAACAACGCCGGGTAAAACCACTAGTATTATCTATATATACATGTGTATGCATGGGTCTAGAGATAATATTTAATCTAGAGAAGTAATATTGAACGTACATTTTTTTTGCTTTAATTAGATGTGTTATGACAATTAGCGCACAAATAACGAATACGACATTTCTAATAGAGAGCACACAACAACTTCGTTAAATCGGTCAATTGGAAATGACAATCGATATCTTTAGATATTTTCCATAAACGTACAAACGTATTAATCATATTAATTAGTCTTACAAAATTGTTTTCCGGAAAAAATATCAGAATCAGAATAGATATATTCATTTCATTTCGTGAAATATCTCGCAAAACATAAATATGATGTTTTGTGTTTAGCCATATTTAAAAATACTGGTGGTCTTTAATACGTTTATTCTGCTTTTCCGAGATTCTGCACATATCGAATTAAAATAAGTGATATAAATTTGTGAATGAAGTCAAACAGAAATAGTGTTTTCGAAACTGAAAATTGAACTTCCGCCACTTAAAAATATAACGGCTCATATAATGAAAATATTGGTTTGAATACATTTTACTTTTCTGAAGTTCTGAGTAATGATATAACTTTTAAAATGCCGATTATTATATTAAATTTCAAATTGTTACCGGTCACTTTTTTAAATAGCTTCTAAACATTAAGGAATACAATTTATGAATTTATTATTGACAAAATTTCTCGTTTATTTGGGCGGCGATAGCATTTTATGAAGGTAACGAATTGGATAACGAATAATGTCAGCGATGACATTTCATTTCAATTTTATTTCTTAGATTTTTTTATAATAACATCATTCACGATCTCAAAAGGCTAAGAGTCGTTGCCACACGCGTTCAAATTAAATATTTTGTAAAAAGCAAATAAGTAAAAAGCATATTTTTAAACTTAAAAAAAAAAATTCGATCCAGGGCGTGGCCCTTAATACAACACCTAAATGAAACTACTGAAGTGAACTAAATATGAGTTTTCTTGTATAAGTTATACTCTTATCGGAAATAACAAACTGATAAGATTGATCAGTCTGCCGCCTTCATGACCGAAAAAAATAATCGTATTTGTATAACAAACACGCGAGGCGATTTTTGCACATAAGGATTCATTCAACTAGTGTCAAAAGGAATCGGAAGTGCATGGTAGCTTGTGTGCGCGTGGAGATACAATCTGCATCCTCAACTTTCAACTGTCAACTCGTACACGAATCTGACATCTCTCTACGTAGTTTCACCTTGCCTTGACACTTCGACAATAGGTAAATAACCTAAAAATTTGACTTACATATCTCGCCGAACCTCGCCAAATATACATTATATAATATTTGATTACTAAAATGACACTAGTTTTTCAACACGTAACATTGTGTAACATTTTGTCGTATACTCGTATGTATAATAACACGTGGGTATAGATTGTATCGTGACATCCGAGCATTCAGATACATATATCATGAGTAGACTTAGGTTAGGAATCGGGGTCGTTCCATCAGAGTTCAAAGCAAGAGAACAAAAAAAAAAAGGTTGTAGTAAATGATTTTTCTAAGGAATTAATACGATATTGTCTCGATCCCTAGCCCAAGTCGAATCATGAGTCATGACTCGTGATATATGCTGCGTACACACCAGCCCAACGAAGTTAACGAACGGTATTCTGCGATGGCTACCGCACGTTAGTTAGTTGGCGTTAGGAATTTTTTGGTTGATAAAACGTTCGTTGGGACCAATGGTGTAAAAAAATATCGAAATAAAAATTAAATGTCGAAAATGAAATTAAAATTATAATTATTATATCGAAATTAAATATCGAAAGTTAAAACAGAATATGCACAATTTAAATCAATTTTTGAGATTGAGCTTAAATTAGGAGCTGAAGCGAAAAACGTGAATTTTGGATTTTCAAATATTGGAACGATAAATAAAAAAAATCATTTATTTTAAACAATGTCCTATGCCTCCAACCAATCGATTTATCTCGACAAAAATTTAAAAAAAGTAGTATTTATTTTTCGAGAATAATTTAAATTCTTTAATTATTTAAAAAAAATTTTTAGTAAAATACGACATTTTGCGTTAAAATAGGTCAATTTGACCTCGTTATGTTTTATAAAGTTATTTATTAATTTAGGTATTTTTCCTATTCAAATTAAAGTTATATACCCAAGGTAGCTCTCAATGACTTTTGTTTTTAAAAATGACAATTTAGTTAACAAAATGCTTCACCCATAAAAACACTCAAAAAAGCCCAATATTCAGTTTTTTTTTTTAAAAAAAAAGTCTAAATCAATCTTGAAAATGAGATATACATATATTAAAAATACTTTTTAGAAATATTTCTCGAGATACATCGATTGATTTGAAATCAATCGATGTATCTCGAGATTTATTTTTATTTAACGTTCCCTTAATACGACAACATTTTTCCTCTAAAGTCATTCGATGGAAATCCAACATTCGCATTTTTCGTTCCGGCCTAATGTATGTACATACATTAGGGTCAGGGACGTCATTTAGGAGGGGGGGGCATGGGGGATCATTTCCCCCTCCCCCCCCTAAATTTAGGAAGTGTGTAAATTCATACTATAAGAAAATAGTATGAATTTAATGATTAATGATATACTATGGATCTATGAATGCTACGTTTATATGTTACTTTTGGGTGGCATAGTGGCCAATAAAATAATCGCTGCAATAAGCTACTTTGGAAAAAAAATTATGAAAGTATATTTTGTTTTTTGAATGGTATGTCTTGGGTAAAATTCTTAGAAATTGTTCATCCCATGGAGAGAATTTTTAGAAAGGTCCGCCCTACTTTATTTTATCTCAGAAACAGATGTGTTGAGCGGGTTCTACACTCGCGCGCGAACAACGGCACGAACTCGCGCCGCGAACGCACACACTCACATTTTCACTCACATTTTCACTCACTCACTTAGAGCCCGCTTAACGTAATTTTTTCCGAAAGTTCGTATTTATTGTTAAATTAATATTTTAATGAATCGGTTCAATCACAATCGATTTTATTTTTCGTATTTATACTTGCAGACGTCCAATCTCTCACAAAACAACGAATGAGATGGATTTAATCTTCACGTGTGACAAATTCGGTCCAAATAAAGTCTTAGTATTTGAAAATAAAATTGCGTTCTGATAAAAACCTACGCAAAGAATACAAATATAAATTTTCAGCTTGATACGTTCAGGGGTGTGGAAAAACCGTGTGATCAATGATCACTGATCATAGTATTTTTGACTTTTATAAGACGAAAATATCCCCCATAAAATGTAATGGTTTTGTTTTTATTTGGCGTGAAGGGCACACATATGTAAAGGTCGAAAAAAATAGTGAACTGTCACCGGTTGATGCATGTTCACAAAATTTTATATATAACTTGAAATTTAACATATAATTCTAGATATGAAACATCAGTTCAATACGCCGAAAGGTTTCCGAGAAAAATATAAAAAAACAAGTAGTAAGTAAGTAGGTTGAAGTAAAAATATTTAAAAAATATTATTGTATAAAATTTTCCAATTTATATTACACTAGTTGTTTTACCCGGCTTTGCTCAGTATTTGCAATATAAACACCTTAAACATGGCGAAAATATATATACCTTGAGTGTAGTATAAACTTCGTCGACTTGATTTTGTATATATTGAATTCTTATATTCTTTCCGTAGTCTTTATTGTCTTTCGTTTCTAGAATTCAGGAGTGTTTTTTTTTTTTAATATGAATTTGAATTCAGGGATTTTGTTTTTTAGTTTCATTTTTCATATGAACTTTACATACATATATTATACTAGTTGTTTTACCCGGCTTCGCTCAGTATTTGTAATATAAACGGCTTAAACATGGCGAATCTAATAGTAAATATTCATTTGTTTTTTTTACATTAAATTTATTTGCATCGAAAAAAATATAATATTCAACCATTTGAATTGTCGTCATAGAAACTTTGTTTTGTTTACGAAGTTCCCAACCAAAGATACTTACATACTTACAAACATACAAAGTCTCTTTCGAAATTATATATTAGATGAATGTACAAATATTGAGTAAAATTAGATTAGTCTGCTTCGTATTTTTTATTGCTGTATTTACCGCAAACCCTCATTATATACTCGTGTTAAATATTTGCGAAAATTATATGAACTACAAAATTGATATTGCAATTCAAAATTTCATGCCGAAAACCACAATCCTCGATATTTCATATTTGTTTTATGACGATTGAAAACAATGCAAACAAGCTAGTAATAAAAAGGGAGGCGGCTGACGTGTCCACTCAGGGATTAAATACCACTACCGAACTATTATGCATTTACAGAGAGTGCTCCAAATATATATGTATGTACATACATGTGCAATATTGGACGGCTCCATGTTGCATCGTCATTATACATATGTATGTAGGTATGGAAATGTGATCAAATAATGTCGCCCCTGGGCACCAGACATCAAAACCCTTTGCCGAGAACGTCCCTACCATCCCCGCTCGCAAACACACACACACATAGACATGAACTATTCCTGGAAACTGGAAAAATATTCCAATCGATTTTTATGTAATTCGACAATATTCGTCGTTTTACGACCAAAGCCGAAACAAACGAACACTATAATTACATATGTACATAGACATGATGTAAAAACAAAATTATGTTGTTTGGATAAAAAATGTATAACATTAATTCCCTAGTAGCCAAATTCTATACATTTTAAACATATATAAAAAAAATTTACTTAACTTTTGAGTTTTGACGGTAAAAAAAATGTAAGTAATCCAAATGAACCCTAGATCACCCTACCCTATATTACTACCGCCGAGGATTTCGAGTTTTGTGTAGGTGTGTTCAGACTCTCTAATATATCTTACAACAATATAAAATAAACAAAAGAAGTCTATTAATTAATGTATTTTTCCAAAACTAGTTCCATCTTCTTCGTTGTTGTTAAAATGTAATGATCACAATCTGAACGCCAAGTCATAATCTAAAATAGTCAGCAGTTAGGGATTTCCATCGGGAAATTCTGCTATGGTTATAAATTCAGAAATTCCGGTGTAAACCAGTCTTTATAATCATTGACACGTATTACACGACCCATGTTCAACGCATTTCTTGTCAAAAAATATATTGTATTTCAGGCTCATGGAATTGTTGGAAAAACGCTGATCGGCGTTGGTCAGCATTCGAAGGGTTGAGTCGGGAAATTTTCGAGCTTTTCATGTCGTTATTCGGGTGCACGAACGTTAGAGGGAGGAGGGTGAATCGTCAAAGTATCCTTTTTTCTTAATAGTAGTTAGTAGATCATTTCCAGCTTGTCTTTCTAGTCTTTTAAATCTTTGAATGTTTCGTTTTAAGTCTTTGAATGTGATGGGGCGAAACACGGTATTTATGTATGGTTGAAAACCCCGAATATATCGCGAATGTGGAGTCGTTAAAAACAGAACTCGGACCTAGTAAATTTTCCAATCACTACTAAAAAATTTTAAACTGTGATTTTTCTTCCCATCGGGCTGATTTTCGAACCCTTACTACTAGTGACCTGGTGCACGAAAACTTTTATATCATGTATATTTTAAATATTACTCGATTATATTCACGATATGGAAAATGCGCACTTATTATAAAATGCGCAGTTCAGTATATTGTATGGATGTGTATACGTTTCAGGTCCGTTAAGAACGAAAGGACGGCTTAGCCTTTTATGTCTACATATAAACATAGATAATAGGATATTTGGGGAATATAAATATTATTAAAAAATAAAGTAAAAAAAAAAAAAAATCGGTAACGACGCACACAAACCGAAAATCAGAACATTCGATACACGCTTGAGTGTCATTTAGGGATTTACCATCAAATTTCTTTTAAGCCGGTAATCGGTAAATTATTTTTTACCGTTTACCGTTAACCGTTACCGGATTTACCTTCAAATTTCTTAGGCCGGTAAAGCTAAATTATTTTTTCTACTACCGGTAAACCGGTATTTACCGATAAATTACAAACTAAAAAAAAGAGCTTATATATATGTATGTATATTTTTAATGTGCGCAAAATCTATCAGAACTATTAGAAAAATACCTATGTATGTACCAATATGTTGGTTGTTATTTTTTAAAATATTGAATAATAAAGTACATATAATATAACAGGTACGATTTCACATGGACACAGAGAATGCGTGGATCGAAAAATAATAAATATTTGGTATTAAATAAATATATGTACTTTTATGTAGAATAATACAAAATATTAATATCGAACAGTTGAACGTCCCGATACGGGGCCCCTCGAGTAGTCCGGGCTAGAGTTTCCAATCCGAATATTCGAATATATTCGGACTATTTTGAACTAGTTATTATTCGAATATTTGAGCAATTATTCGAATAATATTCGTGAAATTTAGAATTTATTTTTTACAAAATTCTAAATTTTATAAATTTAGAATTTTTTTATCATAATAAAATTTTATTTTTAACACTCGTATTAGTCGTCGACTCGAAGTGATTTTATCGCCTCAGTGCAATGGATTCGTGAACTTGTCATTGGAATTCCTCGCTTTAGAAATTTAACTTATGTATTTTACGAAAGAGAACTTATTGCAGCGTTTATTTGAAACGGAAACGAAAATACAGACAGAAGAGGGAACGCAATTTTTATGGATAAGCAGAAATATTTCGTTTCATTTACATATGTTGTTTTGAACTTCAGTTAATTTTCGGAGTTCGTAGTGACGCGTTATCGATCCGGGTATTTTTTCTCAAATTATATAAAATGATTGAACGCGCGTGCAGGTTATATAAGTAAAAAGTACGTTTTTCAAATTCCAAGAGGTTAAAAAAAGATATCAAGTACTTGGATAACTTAAAAAAAACGAACCGAAGCTTTAGATATCCTTCTAAAAACTTTATTAACAATTGAGCCAACGTCAACTGCTACTGAAAGATCGTTCTAATCGGAATAATAAAACAAAATTAAGGGCGAGATTAAATTTTGAAACATTCAACGCATTATTATATTTAAAATTAAATAAAGTTTATGTACGGACGGTAAATATACTTTTTCTTTTTAATGTATGTGGATTTTAATTATTTTGAATTAATATTTCACACTGTTTTCTATTGTTTAAAATTATTCGAATATTACTATTCGATATTCAAATAGTTGATGGAGTCGAATAATTGGAAACTCTAGTCCGGGCCCTGAAACTTAAAAATAAAATAAGGAATTTGCATCCACAGCCCTGCGTTACATCCGGGCTGATGGTAATTGAATTACTACGCAAATCGCGAATACGGAATATCCGGCACTCGAATTCCCGTTCGTATGATAGTTATCGTCAGTATGATGGACATTTCGGCTGCCAGATGCTAGTGACTTTTGGGCGAGCGCTTTGTGGGTGATAATCACCGAAGCAATATGCTAATTGGCAAGGACAGTGATTGGCTATGCACATCGTCTAGGATGGGGTTTGGATGCAAAGCGCATCGAGAGGAGAGAGAACGGTGTGGACAGGGTGGATTGGAGTGGTGTGGTGTGGTGTGGGGTGGGGTGGGGTGGGGCGGGGTGGGGTGCAATGCGCATGCGCTATTTTGGCGCCCGAGCCCGGGGACGAAACAAAAAGCGAGTTCACCCGAGACGGGCCCGAGTGCGATTCTCGAACGCGGGAACGTTCGACATTCGGCACTCGCCATTCGCCGTTCGCCATTCGCCACTCGCCATCCGACATTCGACATCCGACATCCGACGTCCGACATTCGACATTCGACTCGCGACACTCGATCGGTCGACAGTCGTCTCACATCGCTCGGCCGGTCCACATCTCTATGGAGCTGGGTGATCTCGTTCCCGGCCCTCCAGACGCGCCCATCGCCTCAAGTAAGTTCAATCCTAAAATGCCGTCGCCAACCGTCGCGCATCATCCACGTACGACCCGGCACCTTCTTCTTCTTCTTTTCTTATTCTTCTTCTTCTTCTTCTTCTACGCGACTTATTGTTGCCAACTTTCGAATTCGTCGCCGACCGCTTCAGCCGTAACACCCTTTTTTCCGCCCCTACCCCCCCACTCTGAGATTCTCCGCGACGGAAAATTGCTTTCGAACGCAGAACGGAAACGACCGGTTTGCATTTTCACTTCCGCTCTGCACTGGATGGCAAATCTAATTGAAACACATGAAATGGCATTCTGACGCGGACTAATTTTGAATTTTAAATCTGTTTATTTATTTTTTTGCAACAATAATTGGTTTTGAGTTGATGTATTCGGAATATTGTTTTTCATTATTATCCAATATATACTATCGAATGAGACTTGGTATGTATGTATGTATGTAAGTTTTGGTTCGTAGGATCTGTGACGTTGAATTTAATAAAAAAACAATTGAATATTCAAATAAATTTAAATAATTTAAAACTATTCAAATAAATTCAATAAAATGTTAGCCCCAATTTTGAAACAACTGGTTTCCGATTTTTTCAATGAAATTATTTTGAAAATTTATTTGTATATATATTTTTTTCGTTCATTGAATTTTCAAGATTTGTATAATTTTTGTCAAAAATTATATGAATTTTTAGATTAAGGGGGACCACTAGTGTGACCGCGCGAAAAAAGGTGATTTTTGGGAATTAAAATAAAAAAAACTACTGGATGGAATGTTTTATCGTTTTTTGGATATATTTATAGATATATACTAAACACATAATAAGAGTTTTTGGACAAAAGAATTGAAAATTCAGCGAGTTATACGCAATCTCCCAATGCTTCAAAAAAAAAAGTACCCCTACTGCTGCAGTGATAGCGACCTTCACAGTGCCTGAAATCAAACAATTCAAAAAGTGTATTAAGCTAGAAGATATTTCCCGTACCATGAACCTCGATCAAAAAAAAAAGAATGAAATTTAACAAAATGGCGGAGTTTTTAAAAAAAAATTCAAATTTCGCGCATAAATTTGTTGATCTTTGGCCGGCCAGCCAAAATTACATTTTTTATTCAATCGAAAAACTGGAGGTTCATGGCACGGAGAAACATATATAAAAGAAGCTGAAAAAAAATCAAATCGATCGGATGATTCATTCTCGAGTTATAACTGCAGCAAATTTGAAAAATGTAGTTTCGAGAAAAACGCGTTTAAAGTTTAAGTTACTGATTTCGTGGTTATAAATCAAGAAATATCATACCTACTGCTAATCTGCTATTCCAAGCCCATACAATGCACCTTCCTCTTCTTTGAAATACAGCTTTTGGGCTGCTGATACTTTTCTTCGAGGTGATCGGCCCTCTTTCGAAGCAGCTTGTTGACGATGATCTGCTATTATCAGCGGCATAATCGTTTGCTGCAGGTCCAACTATTATTCCCCATCACATTGAACATTTTTAAAATAGAAGAATAACCGTCATTGAATATTGACGTAGCAAAATAATTGGATAATTCTATAATTTTGAGACCACTGGAGTTTATCAATTAATTTGATAGTTATTTTTTATGTATCCTTGCTTTTTCCTCCTAAGGTCTTATCAACGTTCTTCAAACTACGGCATCGTGATCCCATTCTTTTCTTTACATGTAGACAGCACTCAAGTTTTTGTATTGGAACATCATATGGATTCAAATCCAACAATCCTTTGTAAGTGGCACTATCACTAGAGGTTGGACCGGAAGCGTGCCGTTTATTGTTCAATTGTTGTAAATGCTTTGTAAAAAAGGTTCGGCAAACCTTTAACAATGCATTTACAACATTTGAACAATACACGGCGCCCTCAGGATCCGGTGACTAGTGGTGATAGTCTATCTAAAATTCCATCTATCGAGGGCTACCCACACGAACTATCATACTAACGAGAACTCGAGTGCCGGATATTCCGTGTTTGCAGTTTTCGTAGCAACGATTGTCGTGTGTGCGATCGTGCGATGTGCGAAATAATCCATTTACCGTGATTAACGGCATATTATTGTTTTTGATACTGTTTTCTTTTACTATTATTATTTATATTAGACGATGTACTGAAATGGGTATAAAATAAAATAATAGTAGGACTCATTTCGTTGGACCTTATTGGAGGGAGAAAAAATTTAATTTTGTAATTAATTTACACTATCAATTAACCCGTATTGATAGTGTAATAGGTAAGTATCATGATAATCAGTAGTGTATCGGGATTGTTTTGAAATCCGCGATACTAGAATCATCACCCAATAGGAATAATTGAGATATGTAGACATTTTCTACTGGAAACTCAATTGAAATGATATTTTGTATATGTAATGCTAGATTTTGTTTGTGTTTAGTTTTGCGTTGTTTGTTCGTGCAATTACATTTGTCTGTGATTGCTGCAAAAAGAATGCGAATGCAACAAGTGTCTCGATCGGTAGAAAATCTTTGCTGCGTTATTGTTTCATTGTTTTAAATACTAATTGAATTTAAATCAGTTGTTTCAAATATTTATTAAGTGTAATTAATTAATTTTAAATATGATATTTTATTTGCAGTTAATTTAGATGTAGTTTAATATTGTATTTATGTATGTATGTATGTATGTATATAGTTTCTAAAATCGATTTCCTGTTTAATAGTGAATTTGTCTCAAAATATCCTTTGTCCCAAACAAGTGTCTGCGGAACTAGAAATATTGTCTTCTTTGCTCTTATTTTACAAAAGATATGTGATATCGAAAAAGGATTTTCTTCCTTATCGTGCAGTTTTCATTTTTTTTTTGAATGAAGTGGAATCTCTAGGAATTTCGCGCTTTGTGTCGCTCTAAACTAGAAAACATATCGATTTATAGTATATATGCGGATACTCGTTCCGCATATATACTATAAATTCCGTTTTAAATATTTTTCATGCAAAAGTATGAATTTTTATTTTTCAGTAAACGAAGGGCAAAACTTTTCTATTGTACGCCGCGCCGCTTATGTATGAAAAATAAAATAAAAAATGCAGGACGAATAGAATTCTGCGAATATGCATTTATTCCTGAAAGCTTTGAATGAATTATTTCTATGTACATTGTACATCGCACTAGTAAAATGAGCACCCTCTAAAGAGAATTGTATTAATATTGAGACATAGATGAACTCTATATTAATACAATTATCGGTTACTAATAGAGTTCCAATTTACATACTTGTTTCCCGTACAATTAAAACCTGACGAAAATGATCATGAAAGTGAAATCTTAATGAGATGCCGAGACATTCTGAGGCGAATGGTTTTAAATTTTATATGAATCCCTACATAATTACTGCCAAAATCTAAAAATGTTTCAATTATTTTTCTAGTAAATGTATATTGATTGGCGTATATTCTAATGCAATATGCTAAAATGCTAAGAAATTACATAAATCTCAAGACTTCTTGAGACCGCCAATTAATTTAATTGATTTAGTATGTATCAATAGGAATTCTCAATTTTAAAGCGCACGCATTGATTTGTAATCGGCTTCATTAGCTAATGGATGCACCTGCAAATATGTGTAACACAAAGCTCCCAGAGGAATTTTCGAATCCAAAAACTGTGTTTTGGGATTTTATATTACATATATACGTGTGTGTGAAATTGCACTTCCCATCAACTTAATCGTGAACCTATCTATGGAAATTACCTGATTTTTAATAGAACTTATTGGTTTCGATTGATCCATAAATGCATCTAAAAATATGAATTTTCCCAAAAACTTTCCAGTGGAATTTCCGAGTTATAAAATTCGCCGTATAATGAAAAGATTTATGATTTTACACATTATTGCATTCCTTTTAGTTTACATACATTTTACTTATTTTTATTACTGCGCCCCTTTTTTTAATATACTTTTAACTTTTATTAGTTCAATATATAGGTATATTTTTTTCTCTTTGTTCATATTGACGATAATCACGTTATGAAATAAATATTGCTTATATTATTATCACCTTATTTTTACCTACTATTTGTTCACAATTTTGAACGAATATAATATAATTTAACTGCTTTTTTATATGTTTTTTTTTGGTTCAAAACTACATGTACCTATAGTCTAAAACTACATGTACTTATTTATGGATAGTAAATTTTGATTGTCGACTATAAACATTCTTGTGCGTAGCTAAAGGATTTTTCTCGCTTTATTGCCTTTTTGTCTTATTGTATGTACATATGTATACTAGATGTCTCGAAACTTACATATTTTGGGTATTACCCAGAAGTATTTTTGTTTTCATAAATTTTATAGATTCCAATTCATACATCATATGTATGTACTATATTGGAAACATATTCTTTTTTGTAAATTAATTATTTACGAAAATTTAATTCACTTACTTTTTTCATTCTTGATTTTATTAAATATGTGATTGCAATAAAATAGCGACTACTTTTTTGTTTTTCAATAATTTTACCATAGCAATAAGACTTCCTTGCGCAAAATCTTGTACATAAACGACGGTTCGGTGATTATTGCCCACAAAGGGCTTCGTCCAAAAGTCACTATAATCTCTATAACGGAATATCTGGCAGCCGAAAAGTCCATCATACTAACGAGAACTCGATTGCCAAATATTTCGTATTCGCGATTTTCGTGGCAAAAATTTGCTTTTGGGCGATTGCAATGTGCGTAATAATCCAATTACCATAAACGACAGCTAAGAAACAGGCTAGGTTTGTGAGGTGATTCCCCGTCTTTCCACTCAAGCTTAAGTGTAGTGATGTTTGAGCGTTGCAAATTTTAATGATGCGTTCAGCCATATCAAAGCATTCCCTATACAGTCCGTAAAGAAGTTTTTCTTGAATAATTCAAACATGAATTAACATATGTATAACTCCGTATCAGAGAAAAAAATCGACTACATACATATTTTGAAGATTTCATAGCTATTTGATTCGTAGGGTTTGTTTATGTATGTACGTGGCTGCAGAGACAAAGATGGCCCATCATCGATTTATTACACAGAGGTATGACCGTGTACATATAATTTATAGGTGTGTACACATTGCTCGTGCTATCAATTACTGCATTTCCCCCCTTCAATTCTACATGTATATTCCAGTTATATTTTGAATTCTTGTTTAAGTATTGGAGCGGGAATCGTACATATGGAATTCCTAAAAATGAAAGAGCTGTGCAACCGAGTAAATTAAATTTACAACGACCAACTTTGATTTGTTCTTTTCAAAATAGCATATTCGTAGCCGTGTGGCGGTTTTTTTAGGTTTTCACTTGTTTGAAAAGTTCCTAGTTAAAAGTTTGTGTTTGATTTCGTTTTTAGCGCAAAATGAGTTTTTACGGCGAGTTTCATTTATTTGTGCGGTGTAGTTTTTTTATTTTTCACTCTTGTACATAACAGTTTCCCTGAAATTGTATTTTACATAATAAACCTGTATGTACTGCAAATATTTCGCATGCTAAAAAGTAACTACAGACAATCATATTATACTTTATTTACACATGTATGTACATACCAGTGGCATGCCGTGACTTTTGAAACAAGGGAGTAAGTATAGACAAAACATATTTTTAATTTTTGAATTATAATAATCTGTCTTGAAGTGATGAGTATAATTTTTCATTTGTGCTAACAGAAATATCCCAATAAGTAGTCCACCTTTCTTAACAGCATCTTGTCTGTCTTCAAAATTTAATCTTCTGAATTATTTGTCGAACAATCGATCGAGAATGCAACATTTCAATGCCTTGTTATTTGTTTTTCACGCGCTCACGTGCAATAACTTGTTCTGAGGGAATCGTTTCGTGAGCCGATTCCTTTGCCATATTTGCATTCAAGAATGTATGTGTAAATATGTGCTATTTTAACAAAACAAAAAATGCTAATAATGATGTTTGATAGACCCAATTTAGAATATTCCAAGTGATGAGAACATTATAAAATGTTTTGTCTCCATTCGTAACAATTCACCAATATCGTGAAGGGAAAAGAATTGAGACGGCTAGCCCGTGCAAGCGAAAGACGCGGCGGACCATATCATAACATTCATAACAATCCACCACCACAAACTACCTCAGGTAGGGTCGATTCCGTTTCCTGAAATATATCAGGAAACGGAATCGACCCTACCTGAGGTAGTTTGTGGTAATCCGAGTGAACAATATCAACATGGACCACGATTTGAATTTATTGTAATTGAATTGTTAGTATTTTTAAATGTTAGGTAACATTTTCGGAATTGTGCGAAATAATAATTTGGTGAAGTGAGATAATATAGCCCTTGAAAGGGAACCGTATTTATGTATGTACTAGTGTTGTACTCGGTGACATATCATCGCATGGGTGTTGGCATATTAAGTTGTTAAATAAAAAATGAAAAGACACGTGTCGTCGGCCATGTGTTCGATCCCCACGCGGTCGAATTTTTTCAAACACCTTTTAAATATATTTAATTTAATCTAATTTAATTTAATAGTCTGTATCCGTAGTCTAGTAATGACATTCATATTTACCTAGGGCTGAATAAAAGGGGGTGGGGGTAAGGTTTTAGGACTTTTAACATCTGGCTGACTGATTCCCGAGAAAATCATAACAATACAAGACACAACAGTCGTACAGCACAGCATGCTCCAGTTGTGAGTGGACGTGTCTTTTTAAATTCGTTCGATCTTATTACTAGAGGTAGGTCCGCTCTTTACTTATTTCTAAAGAGCGGTCCAAACTTTGTGCAGTTCATTGTTCGCTGTGCTTTGTTCATTTTTATGTGGAACCTTTTTTTCGATCTCTAGCCGTTTCCCGGAAAAAGCACGCTTCCAGTCCTACCTATAGTTATAACTAAAGAGCGGACCCAGAGCGCGCCGTTTATTGTTCAATTGTTGTAAATGCTTTGTGAAATGTTGGCCGAACCTTTTTTTTTTGCTCTCTAGCTTTGTAAATAGAGCCGAACCGCCCCGATTCCTGGAAAAAGCACGCTCTATATCCGTAGTCTAGTTATAACGATATTATATACATATGTATGTATATGAATATGCTGATATGCATTATAGTACATAATCTGCACTGAACGTGTACCTATGTAGCTTTGACAAACCTCATCAATATCATGAATTTCGTGTTGCTAGGCCAGGCTAGGGGCTTTGTAATAAACGAGCGACCGTTGTAATACTCGGAACAATAAAATCAATGTACATAGACTGCACAATTCGACGCGCTGAAATTGTGAACACGCAGATGAAAATATCGATCGCGCCATATTTTGCATCGCGTAATTGACTTTGCAAATGTCTGAAATTTCATTTATACGCATATGATGCACGTACTTACAATTTGCATGTTTATTTTTAATTGCAATCGCGAGAAACGCGTTGTTTTGTTTTTTTTTCGTCGTAAAAATCAATTAACTGCTATGCGATTATGTATTTTGAGATACTGTGTAGGTAGATACGATATCTGTACATGATGTATTGCTCGTCTAAGTTTCAGCGTACTGCAAATTTCCATCTATGAATGCTCATGTCATAATGATATGACTTTGTGTAGTTATGCGTGGTGTTGATATACCGGGTTCGTAGAGCGCAATGATGCCTACCCTAATATTTGACTGATTTGAGTTAATTTAGTTTTGTTTCCGGTTCCTTATTATTTTACTATTATACTCATATATTTTTTTGTTGGTACAATAAAAAGTACAATCGTTATACTATTTAATTTTCATTTCCAATTTCTTCACAAAGCTACTACTCACAGTAGACAATACAGAGCTGTAGAGTCGTTAAAAATGTGACTTCGACTCTGATTTTAAAATTTAATTCATTTTTTATGTACGTATGTATGTATGTTCATTAGGGGTTGCAATACCGGTATAACGATTTGCCATCGGTAATTATTGGTATATTTTAAATTTACCGATAATTACCGGAAACTATTTTATTGCGAATTAAGTGTGTACATATACAGGCATATTATTGCATAATAATACATTAAAAATTGATGCGAATGGCGTATTGTGAATTAGGTAGTCTAGAATTTTTTAATATTGGTATTAAATGTGGCAATTTCAAATTGATAAATTCACTGGAAAAACAGACTATCCAAATTGTAATAAATTCGGTAAGACGGTTGTTTTAATTATGATCCAAACTTTCAATAAGTAAATAAATATAATTAGTTAAAAATATATTTTTTCTTTTTTTTATTATTATGATTTTACTTTAATGCTTATATATTACTACAGATCTATATTATTATTGTCAATTTCTATGTTGAGCCTTTTTTTTTCACTTTAGTTTTGTAGTTTGCCCTCTTTCCTGGAAAATAGCACGGTCGCGTCTATCCTTATAATAGCATTTACAATAATGGTACAATAGATGTCGCGCTTCCGGTCCTACCTCTAAGTTATATGTACATACATATATTACATTATTCATCTGAGAATTATTTACGATTCAATCAAGGTTAACGTTTTTAGGAAAAGTTTTCAGTTATCATACAGTTATCTAACTCACGAAAATTTTTTTTTCATTTACCGGTAAATATCGGTAGTAGGAATAATTACCGTACATATAAAATACCATTTTCAGGTACATTAAATACGGTCATAATTCCACCTACTAATGCGACCAATGGGCTAATTTTCGAATGTCTCTCAAGTGTTAACACAGAGTTGCATGGAAAAACGGCAATGAGTAGGATTGCAACGCAATAATTTCAAATGTTTTCGCGTCGCGACGTGCGTTGTTAGGGTAAAATAAACATAAGTTTATTTTACCCTAAGAATATGGGATACACCGTTATCGATCACTGTCAAGTAAGGATAAAATTTGACCAAAAATGGAATTCACATTACAACGAAACAGCTCAAATGTTTCGTTTCTACCAGGTATGTTACCACGTATTCCACAGTTTTTCTACATGTTTAAAACTATCTAAAAAAAGGCACATCCCACGTTGTGTGATTTCAACCTTATTGTGGCATAGCAAAGCATGCCGGGTTCAGCTAGTTTGTAATAAAATATAAACAGAAGATATCAATTACAAAAATATAATTATTTGTGATATTTTTTTACATCATTAGTTATTTTCCTACGTCTACGGGACGTCCTTGTCTACGAGTTCGTTAGTAATTCAATATTTACATTCAATGTACATTATTAAGTAAAAGAAAATTGTGAAGCCGGAGTCGCTAGATTGTTAACGACTTCTCTTCCACAACGGTGATAAAATAAGACGTAGAGGAGTTTGTAATCGAAAGACGGTTAACTTGAATGAATTGCGAGAAATTATCATTGACTGATCCCAGTCTTTGAAATTGCTGCCTTAAACAATTAAGTTTCGCAAAGTGAAGTTATCGCCTTTGTGCTCTATACGAAACGTGCGAATGCATCCTGCAAAGTTTTATGGGGTTAGAAGTAATTCGGATGGTCGCATCGTGCCAACCGAAATCATTTTAATTTTGTAGTTCGCATTTCTTCGCAAGTTTGGTGTGACGCGAGGCGGATGCACACGTCTCCCAGGTAACTAATTAACGGGTCGATTCTGTGTTTGCCTCAATCAAGTGTTCTTATTTATATATATGTATATGTAGGTTCAGGATGCGAAGGATTCCAAATGATAAGCGTGAGCCAAACAAGCTCAAAAAATTTTACATTTTGTGAAAAAAGTGTAAATTTTGAATGGAACAAGATTTAAGAGTATACGTTACATAATTTGTGGGATGGACGCGAGAATGAAATTATAATCGATGGGCGGTCTGGTGCTGAAAGTGTAACTGAACAGGATGGAATGTCAACAAACGCAGTGAAGACTACATACAGACTACAATGATTTTGATAATATAACGAAATGGCCGGAAAAACTACAGAATAATCAAATTGAAACTATAGTTTTGAAAGGACCAATACGAGTTTGAAAGCTTTTACTTTGTCTTTTTGAACAAGTGGGTGTATTTGTGATCCCTGCATTGATTTATTTAAACCGCTCAATTTTCCAAAAATTTCAACCAAATAGGCAAGTTTAACAATAAAATTATCGTTCGTCATACAAAAGTGAGGTATAATTAGCTTCCATATCAGCACACAGCTTTGCAAACAGCCTTGCTCTCAAAGGACTATTCTTAATGTTGTTTATAACTTTTGTAAAAATGCTGTTCAGTTTCTCGTTCATATTTTTTGACAATAGAGCTGCTCTGAGAATCATACAGTGTGTCCAGATAGCATGTGATGCTTTCTTTTTGATCAATGCTTTAAGACCTGCTTTGTGTCCGGACATTGAGTGAGCTCCGTCGGTACACAGTCCAATTATTATTTTATTTCGTTCACAACGCAATTATTTCACTTTATGTCGTTTTCTTCAACAAAGCTGTCTATTATATCAAAAATTTCAATGGATGTGGTCTTCCCATGAATGTGTTTGCAAAATAATATATCTTCTAATATATTATTATCCGCGACATATCGAACATATGCAATTAAATGGGCATCTTTAGCTAAAACAGAGCGCATGCAAAGGCGCAATTTTTAAAATCTTCTTATCCGGATAATTTTTTATAGGAATTAAATGTATATATAAAAATGAAAGAAAAATAAAAATAAACATTCATGCATTGAATTTTTACTGTTAAGCTACGATATGAAGTTTTATTTATTTGTAGATATTATGGTGTAACGTACGCCCCCGCAGCCGAAGGAGTGGGGGGGAAACTACCCCCGCCCTCGGATGCTGGGGAGTGGGAGAAAGTACCGCTACTTTCTCAAGTATAAAAGGAGCGCCCTTTTCCTTCGGACCACAGCTTTCTCTCGGAACTGTCGTTTCCTTTGGACTCCCATCTCTGCTGGTCTTTCCCTGTTCAGTCAAAGCCACCCACTTCACCCCCACGTTACAATGGTATGAAAATTATTTTTTTATTAAAAAGTTTTGGCGCCTCCCCTGGGAGGCGCGCCTCCCAGTTTGGAAACCGCTGCTGTAGGGTGATCTTTTAACAAAATATATTTCCAACGAAGAACAGCAAATGGTGAAACAATTGATAGAACGTGGCTGTTTATTCATCCGAATTAGATCGAATGTTCTAGTAAAAGGCGCCAAAAATTGAACCGCACAAACAAGAAAAATATGACGCGCCGGCCTTTTGAGCATGCAACCAAATTCAAACATTATTCAACATACAGAGCATTTCCCAAAACATGAAAATATTACAAATAAACAACATAACATTACACCTTTCAATCATCAGAATTAAAATTATTACACGTCTTAATAAACTACAATTATTAACACCGTACACGGACTATTAAAATATTAAAATCAATACATATACAACAGCATACAAGAAATATAAAAATAGAATGGTAAAAACATAGCAAGAAATATAAAAACATTACATGAAAACCCTCTTATTCGCTAATCCACCAACACAACCCTCACTTTTATTGGGCACAACCTATGCACTAGTCCAGTGCTTCCCAATTACTTTCATGTCATGACCCCCTAAATTTGAAATAATTAATTCCCGGCCCCTAAATAAAAAAAAAATTCTAGTTAAAAGGTTTATTTGGTAGTAATTATTACAATTATAATACACATATTTATATTCAGTACAAAATTATAGGAACTTGCTTAAAATCATTTTTCTAATATAAAATCTATACACACATGAAACAATTTAATGCGATAGATGAGGACGCATGTTTTTACATAAAAAATCGATATCGGGTTCAATGTCAGAAATGCTAACTCACAAAGCATCTTCCAAAGTCTCCGTGGAAAGGCATGACCTTTGCTTATTATTTATTAATATAAGTGATGACGAAAATGCTGTTTCGCATAGGTACGTCGTCGCGAAAGGAATAAGAGTTACCAGGGCTTATTTTCCAATAGCAGGATATTCTTGCTGTCGCCTTAACCAAAATTCTGAAATACTTTTTTCATTAAATTCCACTTCAAGTAAATTATCCGATCTGATATCGATCAACTTTTATTAGGCTGTCCACGTAATATGATCATATTTTAAGGACTTGGTAAATGGTGTTCTTATCCAATTGTTCCTTTCATCCTCATTCAAGTTTGGGAAATATTTCCTTAAATATAATTTATTTATTTATTTTCTGTTCCATTAAGGGAACATCAATCTGATTACAATCAAGCTTGAAAGTGAATAGAGCGTCCTTTTGTGTTGGAATTTTGACTGGTTTTCCTATTTCTTCTTCTGATTCAGCCATTTTTTTTTCGTTTTCTTTATCTTTCTCCTGTTCTTTGTCTTCAACTTTAGAATTCTTCGAATGATTATGCGATCCTGTACTAAATTGACCATCGGCTGGTTTACCTTTATTTGAAGGCGGTATGTCTCCGTAATTACAAGGCCTTCCTCTGTGCAAACCATCACTGTCCACACCTCCATTACCCATGTTCACATTGTCCTCTTAATTATTGGAAACATCTCTTACGTCTAGTTTGCTACGATTACTTTTATTATCCGTCGTCCTAATTGAATCAGTAGTTGGTTATCGACTTTCCGTGTCTGGTCTCACTGGAGGAGAGTCTAAAATAGTTCGAAACGGCGATGATTACGGCTGTAGGGGGTTCAGCACTTGCTTTTTCCAGAAATCAGGGCGTTTTGGGTCTATTTACAAAGCTAGAGTGCAAAAAAAAGGTTCTTCATAAAAATGAACAATGCACGACTAACGATAAACAAAGAACGGCACTCTTCCGGTCCTACCTCTAGTCATCACCATCCGACCATCAGACATATTTGGTATTCCACCAACCCCACTTGAATCGGAATCAATGGGTTCTGCATGAGCAGACATCTCTCGTGGAGCCCGTTCTTGCATAGATATTTCGTGATTTTTACATTGTCTTTCACATGCCTGTTGCCGCGCTTCCTCACGATCCCTCATCTCTTGCTCTTTTTTATCCTTCTAACAGTCAATCAATATCGCCATATTATTTTCGGAAATAATAATGGAATTTCAATTCAAGAAAAGGTTTCAGAAATTTAGCATCTTTCACGAGATTAAGTGCTACGATTTCACGAAAGGTTTGCTCGTCGATTTCAAGCCTTAATTTGAAAAAAAAATAAACAATCAACACTTTAACGTCACTACGAGTCATAATCTACCCCATGTTGTTTTCAAACTTGACGTTGTTTTCAGTAAAGCAAGATAAAATAATGGCTTAACAATAACACATACGCTCGAGTTCATTTCGTCTCCTACACCCACACCTTTTTCCTGGACAATGAAAAAGATTTTTAATTACTTCTTATCCCACTGAATTTAACGCTTTTTTCTTGAATAAAATTTAAGCGTTTTTTTTTATTTAATTAAGTCTTACTTAATCGTGAAGCCTTACCACAAACGTCAGCTTTGATCCTTTACCCGCCGCTCGCAATTATGACAAAAACAAATGTTTTCATAAATAATTTTGTACCTGAACAATATTATTTTCCAAGTGTCGGCAACATAATATCGTCATTAAAATCTCGTCACTAAAATCTCGACTACGGATATCTGGCACTCGAAAATGTCACAATTACGAGAATTCGAGTGCCAGATATTCCGTATTTGCTATTTTCATGGCAACGATAGTCTTGTGCGAGAACGCCATGTGCGAAATTGTCCGTTTACCGTTTGCTAAACGATGTTTCTGCCGGTATACAATTTAAATGCATTTTTTTTTCAATAAATACACAATATTATTAATAGATAAGACTTCGTGAACTAAAAGATCTGCATATTATGTAGAATAAGACAATATGAGTAGGGCCATTTATTTTATTTAAATACCATATATGTACTTTGACCATGTACGCTGATTGAGATTTAGTAATTATACGCATCGATGTTATCTAGGATAGGGGATTTCAATAGGAAGGGAAGGGTACCTATAACGGTGACTTACCCTGTTATTGTTCCAGGGTGATCGATAACAATATTATTGTTCGTAAATGCGAACAATTGTGTTCCAGTACAGAGTGTGTCTGAATCTCACCTGAGCTGTTGTGAACATATTCGTATGTATATAGATATTAAAAATGTGTCGTATCTATATGTTTTATATTACTATACAAAATATGTATTTACACCCTTTCACTTATCTTGGCGTCACGTTGTCATGGTCACAGACATAACGTGAGGTAACTGTTGGGGGCGGCATAGGGGTCGACCGGTGGCTGACAGGTATTTCCTTATTTTCTTCAAACACCTATGATACTTATATCTCACCGGTATCCATATCCCTGTAAACAAGGTTGAAAAATATTACGTAAAGATGGGGAGTCGTCACAGAATCGTACGGCACGGTGCCTTTGTAGACTCTAGCTGTGATTGGGCTTAGCTTATGTCAATATTAATTCGTACGATCTTATTATTTTGTTTCTTCTACATTTCTCCAAATATGAGAATCACCGTAATCGATCACTAACCTAACTCATTTTATCAAAAAATTAATTCTCTTTAAAAAAAGTTTTCCTGCGACCCAACCGAATAGTATTTAAGTAGATCTTGACATATAAATAATATAAACTTAAAGTATAATCAAAATATTTTTTTGCCTACGGCGCATGTCTTTTCTATAATAGTTATTTAAAATTTCAAAAGGGGAATTCTAAAATAAGTCCCCTCCCTATAAAAGGTCCAGAATTATGTTTTCCCAAGGCTTGTAAGGACTTCGCAAGTAAAATAGCGTAATTACTTGTGATCGAGCTGCCTAACTACTAACTAAATACATAAATAATTACTTGCTGTAGTCAAACCCATCTACATAACATGAGACTTACGTAAAATGTACATGTTATTGCATTCACCCGCCACTCGACCCGCGATGGCCAATTACATTTCGTTTCAGTTTCGCATTGCATTTTGGCTAAGAAATACAACATTGTTCGTGGGTATAGCCGTCGGTAGAATTTGACTTTTATTTTTTGTTAGTTTTGAGTTCGGGTATCGTATTTTGAAATATTTATATTAATAAAATTTTAATATAAAATACGTAAGTTTTTTAGACGAAAAAAGTAATTGTCAACGTCATGCTATGGACAGCAAAGCGTACAGTATTATTATTAAAGACCTTGCATTGAATTATATTGTAATAATATTATATGGTTAAGTAATAAATAATTTAAAAAAATAAAGAAATTATTTTACGCCCTTTCAATGTATACAACACATTGCACGAATGCGACAGCATTCTCGGTTTTCGTAAGTCGCACACTGGATCTTTTAAACTATGTATACTCATCTGAATGTTGCACAGTGATAATTCATTCGATGAAGTGAATTCCTTGGTTTTTTTTTCAATTCTAAATTCCATATACGTTACATATGCACATGTAGGTGCGACGTGTAATTCGATTGATGCATTTTGACATGTGCCGCACACTAAGCCGTATTGTGCTGTTTTTGTCTATGTATGTATAAAATACAAATAGTTTTATATCACGTTCTCCGAATCGATGAAAGCGTATTACGGGCAGCCATTTTAATTATCGAATCTAGTCCTGAAATTTGTATTTGTTTTTTTAGTGAAATGCAATAGCGAGGACTATCGCGAATATACATATGTTCGTAAATAAGCATGCATTGTACGTGTAAAATAAACAAAACTGCTCTCAACCCGAGTGCAGTTGCAGCAAATTTGCTCGGAAATATACACTCAAAACACAATGCATATGAAAATATTTACGTGTGAGTGTTCACGCATACTTGTATTATATTTTTATATACTTCAAAATTGTGCTTTTAAAAGTGTGTGCCGAGAGCTTACGTGGAATTAAAATAGCGTTTGTATGTATATGTAGATCAGCGACTCCCAACCAGGGGGGAATTTCAACCCTTTGTGGCAAGGGGTAAAAAAAATAGCACATAAATGAATCAATGGTTTATATTTGTTTTTACTACATATATGTATATCTATGTACGTTGTAACAATAGATGAAGTTTTTTGATCATGCGAAAATTCGAACTCGAGATTTTGACTGATTCGAACTCGGAATCGATCACTGATCACGTTTTCATAATCTAGAAAAAATGTGTGTGTGTCTAGTGTATTTTGGGGATTTTTTAAACACCGTTTTTTTTAATTGAACTGAAACTGTTACTGAAATTCTTTTTAATACGACGTAAATTTTTTTCAAATTTTCAAGTTGACCGGAAATGGTACCTCCCCTTATAGGTGTCCTCTTTTTATTAAGTTTTTGAATTCAATTATCTCCGAAACCGCTAACCGAATCAGACTGAAATTTTCTTACATGTAAATTACATGTAAGAAAATTTATATTAAAATTTATAATTTATATTGTATGTAAAATATTATGGTATAAATTACAAATTTTATACCATAATATTTTTACCTCAACCGGAAGTAGTGCTTTTACTCTAGAAGATCGAGGTTTTTATATTTTTTTCGGAAACCTTTGATATTTCATATCTAGAATTATAAACTTAATGCCAAGTTAAAATAAAATAATTTCGTTAACACCCGTCAACCGGAAGTGGCAGTTTATATTTTATACCTTAATTTTTTTCTGATTTTGACGAATTACAAAATATACAAAAGTCTCACTTTCCGTTCTTTCTGCAGGGTTTTTATTAATTTTTTTGCTCGTGCAGAGTTTTCAAGTTGATAGGTTTCAAATCCTTTTGATGAAAAACGCTTTTGGGCTGAGCGCTATTGCGAGGGCTTTGTGAAGTCACAATTAATATTTAATTACTTAGAGTGGAATAGTTTGTAGCAATTTAATGTATTTAATATATGTATGTACATATGTAGCTTTAGCTGTCAGTAACGGATATACAAATTTATCAAGGACGCGTCGATATTTTGGCCATATAATTTAATATACATGTAATTTCAAAAGAGATTTTATTTGTAAGTATTTTTGGTTGGGAACATCAAAAACAAAACACAGTTTCTATGACGACGATTCGATATATTTTTTTTTCGATTCAAATAAATTTAATAAAAAAACAAATGAATATTTACTATTAGATTCGCCATGTTTAGGGCGGGTAAAACAACTAGTGTATTAATAAATACAATGCAAACTTTATACATCTAAATCAGTGGTTCTTAACCGGGGGTGCGAGAAGACATATCAGGGGGTGCGGGAGGCGTTTCTAACGATATAAATTTAGTTTTGAAAAATTGATTTGAAAACTATTTTAATTTTCGATGACATCGGTTAATCTTTTTCATGACTTGGGTAGCTATAACTAAAATTATATAATTTATTATTATTATGGCAGGATATCGCCTCAAGCCCTCTCCTCATTTCTCGCAAATAATAACGACAGTTTTCTCAGAGTTTTCACACCGTCGTCTCCACTGTTATACTGTTTTCAATTGTTTTTGCGACAGTGACAGTATAGTAAAAAACTACTTGAGACTAGCATGTGTACACACACGAAATTAATTTACCTTAATTTTTCAGTGATTAAAGCCCGAATAGGATATAATGATCACACAAACATAAGAATTTACGTTCTTTCTAAATATTATTTATTTGGCCGTAGTACACCCCGCCATGGCAAAAAAACGCCAGCGTAAAGGCGATTATGTTGGTTACGGATTCACTTGTACAACAGAAAAAGATGGTACACAAAGACCTCAATGCATCTTATGTTCCAAGATGTTTTCAAATTCCAATCTTGAATCATCAAACATTTCAACAATGTGCATGGTGGTGAAGGTGCAGGTCATAGACTGAACATCTTGAAATCAAAGAAGGCTCGAATTGATGCCATTGGTACAATCACAAAATTATGTGGCACAACAATTCAAAAGCTCTTGTTAGAAGTGTCCTATGTATAAAGTGGCATATATGTGCGCTAAGAAAAAAAAATCTTGCAATAAATGTATTTTTCTAAATTGAAAGATTTCAAAACTCATTTTTCAAGGGGGTGCGGGAACATATTTTCAGATTCAAAGGGGTGCGGCTCACTGAAAAGGTTAAGAACCACTGATCTAAAGGATGGGGCAAATGTATTTTATGTTAGTATGCAAAGCTTTTTATTATTTTTAAACAAAAAGTTGTCGGAACCGCCAAGCTTTTTATTAAAGAAAAGTTTATTCAAATATCATTTAAATGTAAAGCATTTTTTTCTATGCCACTAAGTGCATTAAACACAATTTGTCGTAATTGATTTTAAAGAAAGGTAAAAAAAAGCAAAAAAATGTGCCGAGCGCCATTCCAGTGCAGTTACATTATAAAAAAAGGCACTGTCGAGGCACAAACACTGAATCGAATGACACAGGTGCTTTCTTGTAATGAAAAATCATCTCATAACAAAGGGTTTTCTCCTTTCTCCTACATTTCTTCAAATATTGGAATCACCGTTATCGATCACTGTTAAACCTATGTTAATACGAGGATTTTAGGCCTACAAGGTACCATAGCATAGATTATGCGTACTAGCGTTTTTTTTTTTTACATATACATAACTACCTACAAAAAACACGTGCCGCGTGCCTCTCTGTGTCTCCGCACTTACATACATAGATGTTGAGGAGTAAATAAACGTTTTTATTATTAAACTAATTTCAACGGTATTATATACAACTAGTTTTATGCCCGTTGAAATTTCAACTTTAATATTCAAAGTATTGAATATTCAAGTTATTTAGAGCGATTTTTCTATCGGGACCGTAGTGTAATGGTCGGCGTACATGTTTCCCGTTGCCACCTTCCAAAGCGAGACTCTTTCGATTATGTACATTTTTCATAACGTTAGCGTATTTACCGTTTAAATTTCTGTAAAAATTTTCTCTTTGAAAACATGCTCTTTCAGATATCTTCACAGGAACGAATCGGAAGTTGAAATATCGAGAAAACGTGGGGGTAAATCTAGTTTCGTCTTAAAATTATCCGTTCGTCGAATTTTCATTTCTATACAAGAAGGGGGAAATGGGTGATTGCCTCTATCTCCCCCCTCCTCGTGTTCTCACGCAGGCTCGAATTCCGATTGCAATCTGAATTATTAAAATTGGCTAAACCAAAATTAATCACACTTACAAAATTATTTAACAATTTTCATCTTGCATTCTACTCGCTCCAGTTAGAATCGGAAAACTATCTTTCAAAAGATTTTTTGCCTTATTTAATTTAAATCACAAGGCAAAATGCTCACTCGCCAGTAAAGAAATAGGTGACTGACGAGTCGTCACCTACATATTTCGTCTTCGGCAAAGTGAATGCCAAATTATGTAGCGCTTTAGGCAAGAGAGTGTCATTTTGTTGGAAATTTAATTTGTGTAGCACTTTTTTTTTACATGTTTTAAGCGATTTTTTGTGAATTTTGAAAAAATAATTTGATCCTTGTACATATATGAAAATATATAAAAAATACAACGTTTTCAGAGGTGTACTAGTTGAAAGATACGCAGTCTGTATAGCATAATAATAGAAGTCTTCTGTGAAATGTTTTTTTTAAGCTGTCTATCAAAAGATGGATTTTTTTGAAAGCAAATTACCCAACATTAGTACCTACATGTACATGCTAAAAAAATATGCTGTAAACCTTCAAAGGAATTTCGCTAGTGCTAAATTTTATTAATAATAGTCCTATGCGCATACATACATATGTATATTATTATATACATATGTATATATTACATTTACTCCGACAAGAATTCCGAATGTTTTTACTTTATTTTTTTAGTGTGTAAGATTTCTGCTCATGGTCTATATGAGACCACCTGGTTGACTTAGTAACCCCTGAGAACCAGAAACTGAATCGAGTGTATTTCAAGAGGATCAAATTTATGTTATCGATCCGAAAACTTTATCAATATTTATGCGGTCCCACACTATGTATGTGAAAAGTAAACACTAAACATCATTCGTTGAAGGATATGACGAATCATTAAGAAACACTTAAGATTAAACCAGCAACTTTGTAGCCGTAGGTATTTTAACGCGCTTAAACTCTTAAGCATATATACATGCATTCGTACGTGCAAAGAAACGAAAACAAACGTGTATATTTTTTAAGTACATTTATGAAGACGTGATTAAATGAATAATATCGACATTCATTTCACCTATGTGTGTATGTATAAACACGTAGTTAGATAATAAACATATAAATACGTTCGAGTAACTTTTAAACAAGCACACTGTTTGTATGCACATACATACGTACATACACCCAGCGCAAAGCGAAGCTTATCAGTTGCATCACATGCAAATAACGATATATTTTAAAAGACTAGGCAAGGAATTTAAAGTAACAGTTTTCGTATTAGTTTCTACAACTCCTCTTCATCAATATGCAGCAAAAAAAAGTGATTTCGTCAATAGATAACATTATGAGGGGAATCATTGTAAATTTGGATTACAAATTAACATTTTTTTAATACCTGGAGTAGATTTCATAAATCAAAAAATCGATAAAAACGGTCCGCCGTTTTCTTCCGCCGGTCCTTACTCGCGTGCTTTTTCCAGGAATCAGGGCGTTTTGGGTCTATTTACAAAGCTACAGTGCAAAAAAAGGTTCTTCATAAAAGTGGACAAAGCACAGTGAACAATTAACAATGAACGGCACTCTTCCGGTCCGATCTCTACTTATGACTAATACATAATTTTACGGTAATCAACTCTAAAACTTTTTAGACTTTCATTTGTCGGTACCAATTGTATGAATGTATAGAACTGCAATATATTTATGTATGTACATTCATCTGCACATTCATGTATCGCACTATTATTAATTACACTAGTCATTTCATCATCGAATAGGCTAAATCTTTTTGTTAATTAATAGATAGTTAATCTTTTTTATTTACATACATAAAATTCCAACACTAATCTTAGAGTATGTGGAGGATTACGTGGGAGATAAAAATATATGTCGGCTATATTACAAATTTGGCTATTGTTTTACTATAATTATATTTCTTTTGACTGGCTGGAAATTGCTTTCTGTTCTTGAATTTTTATTAAATTTCCCCCCGTATGTAGCCTACATGATGTCTGTGAAAACCCGTCGTTGTTGAACCTTTACAAGAGAGCTTTCAAACAAATACTGCACTTTGTTAATTCCTTCTTGTTATTGTTAAATATTGTTTTCTTATAATTTTACTACTTTTGACTGACGGGAAATTGCTTTCTGTTCTTGAATTTTTATTAAATTTTGCCCCGTATGTAGCCGTGTGTGTTTACCATCAAGATATCTGTGAAGGCGATAGATGTATATTCTAGATCTATGGTGAAGGCCGTCGCTGTTGAACCTTTAGGGCGAAATCACATAGGAGAGAATGGCACGTCGCGTCGTGTGCATGGCTCCCCGCTGTGGGTGGTCTCCTACATTTCTTCAAATATGGGATACACCGTTATCGATCACTGTCAAGCAAGGATAAATACAGGGATATAATTTTACCGAAAACACAAGAGAGAGTCATTTTGGGGCGGGGTGCTGGGCGTTTCGCGAATATGTGTAAGACATCGCCCTGTTACATTTTTCGCATGTTTAAAAGTATCTAAAAAAACCACGTGCCACGTGCATCGCTGTGTTTTTTCGCCCTTAACCCTCCCTCACCGAAGTGGGGTATGCGAGTGCCCCCATTTTTACGGTTTTTGGTAATAACTATTTGGTTTTCAAAGCTATACACCCTATATTTCTTGTATTCCTAGAATGAACTATAAGAAATTTATTTTAATATATTTTGTATGATTTAGAAAAGGGGTAGATCGTAAAAAAATACATTTCAAATACAAATCAAATCAAAAATCAAAGTTTCGATGACGAAGATTCGATTTTTTTTTCGATTCAAACAAATGAATATTTACTATTAAATTCGCCAAAGTTAAGCTGTTTATATTACAAAAACTAATGTATAATGTACCAAAGAACACTTTCCGTACCTTCTATACAATTCAAAGTTTCTATGACGACGGATCGATATATATTTTTTTCGATTTAAATAAATTGAATAAAAAAACAAATTAATATTTACTATTCGATTCGCCAAAGTTAAGCTGTTTATATTACAAAAACTAGTGTATAATGTACCAAAGAACACTTTCCGTACCTTCTATACAATTCAAAGTTTCTATGACGACGGATCGATATATATTTTTTTCGATTTAAATAAATTGAATAAAAAAACAAATTAATATTTACTATTCGATTCGCCAAAGTTAAGCTGTTTATATTACAAAAACTAATGTATAATGTACCAAAGAACACTTTCCGTACCTTCTATACAATTCAAAGTTTCTATGACGACGGATCGATATATATTTTTTTCGATTTAAATAAATTGAATAAAAAAACAAATTAATATTTACTATTCGATTCGCCAAAGTTAAGCTGTTTATATTACAAAAACTAATGTATAATGTACCAAAGAACACTTTCCGTACCTTCTATACAATTCAAAGTTTCTATGACGACGGATCGATATATATTTTTTTCGATTTAAATAAATTGAATAAAAAAACAAATTAATATTTACTATTCGATTCGCCAAAGTTAAGCTGTTTATATTACAAAAACTAGTGTATAATGTACCAAAGAACACTTTCCATTCCTTCTACACGATTCATCTTATTATTTTTATTTCTTATATACTGAATTCCCCGTGGCTATAACTTCCTGCTCCATGTACTTGTGTATTTATTTTAATCACCGTTATTACGCAATTATGACTCATCCTTTTTGTATACAACCAGTCAACAAATTACATATGTAATTTATCAAACGTATATACGTACATACATATATGTATGTATGTACATACAATGTACGAAATCATATTATCCAACCTAATTTCACAATTTCTCAATCTAATATTAATATGATAAATACAAATATATATTTATCATATTAATATTACTACCCCTTATTTTGTTTTACAAAATCAGTATACGAAATTCGACCTCAAGATTTTGACAAAGAAACAGAAAGTATATTTTTAACTTTAAATATTCGATAGATAGATAATTAATTTTAAATCAATCAAAAATCACAATGAACAGAAAAAACATCCGACTATTGATTTCAATGCGCATATATGTAAATACTAGATTTTGATTTGAAGACCGCAAAAGCCAAAAATCTGTAAAAATTGTACGTTTTTTTAAGCGCTCATATCTCATAAACGAGAAGAAACCAACATAAATCATTATCATATTCAAATTAATTGGATAAATTGGTTAGTCTCCTCTCTAGTATTATTTTTGTTTATCATTAGCCTTGTTTTGGTAATAAGCTATGTTTTCCAACGCTAACGCAAACTTTACCAAAATCTCAATCAAAGGATATCTATCCGCATCTCGAAAATTTCACACTTACGAGAATTTGAGTGCCAGACATTCCGTATTTGCGATTTTCAAGGTAACGATTGTCTTGTACGAAATCGCCATGTGTAAAATAATCCGTTTACGAAAATTAACAACGTATGATTATTAATCATACGTTGTTAATTTTCAACGCGTGATTATTAATCATACGTTGTGAATTTTCGCCGGTCGCGCTTTGGACAGCCCTGATCTTATAAGGAAAACCCGTATAAGATCAGGGCTGTTTTGTTCAAAATTCGCTTAGGGGATTTTTCCTCTTATTTTTACGAGGTAGCTCTTTGTTAAACACGTGTTTTTGGGAAGTCGCTCTCATAACGGTTTATTTCGACCAGAAGAATTGTTATATATTATGAAAATTGAAAAACACCACAAATTTCAGTAATATTAAGAATTTTTATTTTTCAAATTTGGTTGAGGTATACTTATAAAATACATTTGTTGGGTTCGTTTGATGTACTGAACGCTAATGCATTGCAGAAAACTTTAATTGCGGAATTTGCGCAGGCTTTGGAAAATATCGACGTACATATAACATCAATATGTGAATTTATAAATTTAAAGTCACCGGTAAAACTCTGATACAGATCTTGTGGTTCACGAAGTCTATTAATAACTTGTGTATGTATTAAAAACAAATACGTGTAAATTATATACCGGTAGAAACATCATTTAATCAACGGTAAACGAACTATTTCACACATGGCGATCTCGCACAAGACAATCGTCACCATGAAAATCGCATATACGGAATATCTGGCACTGGCACTGGCAGATATTCGTGATCGAGATTTTAGTGACTTGCGAGATCGCATTATGTATGTATTTTGTTAATTATTAATTGACGTAACACGGCAGCTATGTATTATAATATTATCAATCTATTTTCAACACGATTCAATTAAAATGAAAATTGTGCATATTTTCAATTCTTTGAACGACAAATTCTCCGAAATATTTAGTATTTTGTCATTTCGTATTTTAATACACATTTATTACATAAAAAAGTTTTCCATGTTTATTTTTTATGTCATATGTACATGTAACATTTTTGCCTTTTTTGATGTCTCTATTTTTTTGTTTTTCTTATGTAAAGGGTTTTTCTTATGTACGCGATTCGTCAGACGGAAAAAATAGCTTGTTACCAAAAAGTATACGGTGTTCCGATAAAACTGGTCATGAAAAAATTAAAACACAAACATTATTGAGACAAGGCTAATGATAACTAAAGATAATACCGGAGCGGAAACTAATCAATCTTTACCAAATCTTATCCAATTAATTTGAATACCATAATGATTTTTGTTGGTTTCCTCTCGTTTATGAGATATAAGCGCGTAAAAAAATGCGCAAGTTTTACAGATTTTTGGCTTTTGCAGTTTTCAACTCAAAATCTAGTATTTACATATATGCGTTTTGAAATCAATAGTCGGATGTTTTTTCTGTTCATTGTGATTTTTGAATGCTTTAAAATTAATTATCTATGTATCGAATATTTTTTAAGTTAAAAATGTATTCTTTTTGTACATATTTAAAAAAAAAATCAATTCTTTTCAATATTTATTTTTTAACTAGACGTACTGCGACTTTTTTTTTGTTCAGTGCTATCATGCTAGTTATCAAATATAATCTTAACCATGTGTATTTAAACTAAACAAATATGCTAGTTCATTATAGCATTTTTTATAGCAGATTCAGATGACATTTTATATGTCCAATTTTGTAATTTTGCGGCTGATGTTTTTCAATGCGCGCATTGTGTCCCCGTGCGAGCTTTGTACCTCCGTGCGCATATTTATTTATTTAAAGTTTGGACCATTGTAGCATTACAGAAATTCCTAATGCGCCACAATGGTCAAAATTATTGTTCCGTATTATTAATTATTGCGTATTGTTCCGCATGTGATAGAACGTTTGCTGTAATTCCGACGCAGTTTTATAAACCTGCGATTTTGAAACACGTGGAAGATAAGTGTGCTTATATGTACATACATAAGAGTGCTTTGTAATTTTGAACTTTCGATGGGAGATATTTTCGATACTTACGTAAGCCTGAAGGAAATTGGAACAATTCTGAACAAAATATGTACATAAGTAGAATGCTTGTTAGCTCGTTAATACTCTTAAGCCTCTTCAGTTAATATTTAATACGTACAATTATAAGCTTCTCAATATTTTATTTTATTTTATTGTTGCTATTGGAATTTATATCTATGCTATTTTATTTTTATAGTTATACTACACCTAATTTAATGTATAGTGCCAATATGTATGGAATACTATTAATAATGTAACAATAATATGTAGATAAAAAAAAATCATATACAAAATGAGGTCGTTCGAGCAAAAAATCTGTATTTGATTATTATTTTATGTGAATTGCAATTTCATGGAAAATTTTACCTAAAAGGTAGAATTTTGCTTCCAGGAAAACATTTTCAATAATATTAAAAGCTTAATCTGGTTTTGTAGTGCGCGTGAAAGCTGGAAGTGGGTGTGTGTTTTGATTCTACTTTCATCTATAGGTTGATGCATAAGTAACGTCGTATTTTTTTAAGAAAACTTAAATGAATATTTTCAGAAAAACTTTATTAAATCAATTAATTATATAATTCCCATTATTGCTGATAACTGTCTCCCATCTTTCCGTCAACTTTTTAATCCCAATTGAATAAAAACTTTCGGGTTTCGATGTAAAGAACGTGTCTAGTGCTGTTTTCACCTCCTGTTGTATTTAATTTTTTTCAATTTAAATAATTTTGTAGAGATAAAAATAAGTGAAAATCAGAAGGGGCTAAGTCAGGAGAGTAAGGTGGATGCTTTAAAACATCCCAATTGAGCTCCTTTAATTTGTGCTGTGTTATCATTGCAGAATGAGGCCGCGCATTGTCGTGATGAAAGACGACACCCTTACGATTGATTCGTTGGGGTCGTTTTTTTTACGAGTTCCAAGTTTAATTTTTTCAGCTGTTCAAAATAATTCTCAGCATTAATTGTTTGGTTAGCTTTTTTTTGATGAAGTTCTGCCTTGGGAGTGGTTAGTGGGACGGGTTTGGGGGACTTGTCCTGATTTAGCCCAGTGTCGTTTCCTTGTTTGATTGTTATAGACAACCCATTTTCCATCCCCTGTCACTAGTCGATGCAAAAATCGGTTCATGCTTTTGTCTCGCACCCAAAGAAACACATGTGGCAACTCGGTCTAGCAGGTTTAAGGGTGACAAGTGTGCGGGACCCAAACATCGTACTTGGAAACCATTCCAATGCGATACAGATACCTCATCACCGTAGATTGATTAACACTCATCTTCATTGCAATGTCCCTGGTATTTTTACGAGGATCAGCTCAAGTATGGCTTTCAGAATGTCATCATCAGTGGTTGAAGGGCGCCCAGCTCTTTCTTCATCAGCTGTTGATAAATTCCCAGATCTGAATTTAGCAAACCACCGATTGCAAACTGTTTCGAACATCGATAGCACCCCTTCCGTACACATCACATATGTTTTTGGTTGCCACTGTTGCATTATAGCCTTTATTAAATATATATTTGTATGTACGCGTTTATTAAATATATATTTGTATATATTTGTATGTACGCGTGTGTATAGGAATTCAATTACCTTTACTACCGAAATCGGTTATTGGTCAAAATTTGAGTGTCGGTACTGACGGTAAATCAAAATAGAATACCGGTAGTTACATATACATATGTACATATGTATATGTAACATAGTATAATATTTTTTTTTGTTTTTTGTATAGTTTCGAATTTAGAAGATTTAGCGTTGTGTCCGCTATTTTGTATGGATAAGCCGAAGTATAAGTTATTCCCTTCGACCTACTATTTAAAGGAGCCGCCAATTGTCTATTAAATTTAAAATCAAATATTAAGTATGCCGAAAATCTCGTTCGTGTATCTGAGATAATTTCTAGATTCAAAAATATAAAAATTGAGGAGTTAGTAGATACAATCATATGTTTATCAAGGATTTGTATTTCTTACAGGTGCATAAATGTCCATTGCAAAGATGATTAATCGAAACGAAGTGGTATTTAATAAAATTTAGTAAATATCCGTATGTACGAAAATGGAAAACAAACGATTCGCGATTATCTCTTCCTATTTACGAATTGCGTATTTATTTCGCGACAGACAGGGTGTGTTTATTCCCAGCTCCAATAAACAGATAATCAATGTTATCGCTTTTGACGTATCCGAAGTACTCGGGTCTAAAGAGATGCTGAGATTTTCCTAGAAGCTCGCCATTTATCGTTTGCATGATACGTAAATTTAAATTAAATCTTATTTTGTCGTGTTACACAATAGTATTTCTTACATAATAAAATCTTATAATCCTTGAGGATTTATTTTATGAGATATGTACACATACTTTCGTACATATTACATTTACGCCTATCCATTCGCATGAACGCTTCCTACATCGAATAATAAACCCATTTTATATACATATACTTACATACATATTTATATGTATATATGTACAAATGCTCAAAATGTACGTTTGCTGTGTATTTTCAGCCATATTTGTCTTGGAAATAATAAGTCAGTTAATTGTTGTGACGGATCCAACAAAATCGGCATCTCCTCCCTTCTTCGAAAAATTCGGTTTGTCTGAATTTGGTTATTGTTGCGAGCATATACATGCTTGCGGTTTTTTATTGATATCTGTATATATAATGTCGATTTAATTTAAAGCGAACAAACACTCTGAACGTACGGCATGGCATGCATATGCTCGTGGTTTCCAGCTGGGGAGGACGTTTTTTGAGATCTTATCTATCTATCTAACTTTTTATTTCGACAATTTTCTCCTGCAGTTCTTCAAATATGGGACTCACCATTATCGATCACCCACCTATGCCAATACAAGGATAAAGTATCATCGAAAACACTCTAGGGGGTAGTTTTTTTTGTATGTGAAAAACTATTTTAAAAAAACACGTACCGTGTACTATTCTATGTATGTTTGAACCTTTAGATTAAAATAACAATGAAATATTTAGTATGTGGGCGGAGCATTGGCGCAGCTAGGAATTTTGTGCAGTCGTGCAAAAATTGTGCAATCCCCCCTCCCTCCTCCCCCGTAATGTGGTTTTTAATAGTATTAGGTGCCCTTCAAATAGTACCGAGTACGGGGAATTTGCTCACCCCTTTCATCACTCCTGGTGTCTGGTTATACAAAGTATGACCCAAAAAATGTCCCTTCGTTATTAAATATCTAAAGGAACGGTTTTGTTTTTATTTAACAGTTTTATTGCTCTGAAATAATATTTTGTATACAAGTTGTAAGACTCGAGTCATTTTTATCATATTTTATTTTTAAGTTGGATAATGGTACATTATATTTATTATTTAGTGTATAGAAATTTGCCCCCCCCCCCCATCGTCAATAATTTATGCACATATACCTACATAGCATATTATACAAAAAAATTCCCCTCCTATCGATGATATGTTATTATAAAGAGCGGACCCAGAGCGCGCTGTCCATTGTTCACATGTTTTAAATGCATTGTTAAAGGTTTACCGAACCTTTTTTACAAAGCATTTACAATAATGGAACAATAGACGGTGCGCTTCCGGTCCTACCTCTAGATATGTACTTCAAAGCAGATTACCACACGAGAAGGGCCGCCAAGAAGAATCCCGGGCCCTATGACCACTAAAAAAAAAAAAAAAATTTTAAAGATATACATACCTCTTCTTATCTTGCAAACAATTTGGTCGTGTGACTAAGTTTAGGTTCTTATCCGGTCGTTTTCAAACTTTGCCATTTTGCTCGGTTTGGTCATCAATATAAGTGGAAGTGTCATCCGCCATTACGATGGTGAAAAAAAATCGTATTATGGTGCGTACGCACCAGGCCAACGAATGGCACCACATGCCAACTTTTAAAACCAGTATCGTACAAAATATCGAAATAAAAATTAAATTAAATATCAAAATTAAGCTAAAGTTGATGTTTTGATTTACAACAATGTTTTGAATTACGACGATACGCATTTACAACCAGAAAAATATTATAATTTCTCTGCTTACGAGCGAAAAATAATCTTGTTATTATTTCTTAATTCTTAAAAGTCGTCACGATATCCACGTCGTCTGAGAAAACAATTATACGGCATCACACATTAGCCTATATACGGTTGTATGAGTTGATTTGAGATTGTATTTGTATATTCATGAATTTGCTCCCATTCGATCAAAATTCATCCTGTTGTCGGTCACACAAATAATATTAATAAATAAATGAGGGAATAATAATAAATAATATGTAATATGGGAAAAATCTATCAGATTTGTTAGAAAAATATTTATATGTTGGTTGTTATTTTTTAAAATAATTGAATAAGAAAGTATGATATAACAGGTACGATTTCACACGAACACAGAATGCGTGGATCGAAGAATAATAAATAATAGAATAATATAAAATATCAATATCGGTCAGTCGGATGAGTCACTTCAAGTCGTCTGGGCCCTAAAACTTTACCCAAGCCCCCCTCCCTCCCTTCTCGTCGACCCTGCACACCATCGATGTATAATACTATAGTAATAAGTGTATTATATATCTATGCTGCACACTAATAATTCACTCTACCAATGACTGCTATGATGTAGGGCCGGTACGAGGGTGAGGCGAGCGAAGTACTTGCCTCGGGTGAAAGACGGAAAGGGTTACGAATTGGTAAAGTCAATGACTTAAAAAAAAATTTTTTTTGATGAAAAAAAAGGAAATTTGAAATTTAATTACGTTAATCAAAGTTTTTTCCATGCGGCCCAACTCTTTGGTTATGTATTGGCTATTTTTTGGGAGGCTTCGGCGGCACGTTTGAGTCACAATTGACTTCAGTAACAGAAGAAAAAAAAACGATGTAAAATTTTCAAGTTACATAAATGACTTTGAAGATGTTTGAAAATACTCTTCTTCTGCTGCGTACGGACCAAACCAACGACGATTTTGGTCCAACGTTTTAACCAGCAGGATAAAACCAGTAGCGTACAAAATATCGAAATAAAAATTAAATTTAAAAATTGAAATTAAATATCAAAATTAAAAATATTATTATTATATTAAAATTAAATTCAAATATCAAAATAAAATTATAATCAATATATTAAATTTAAAATAAAATATTGAAAGTTAAAACAGAACATGCCCAATTTAAATAAATTTTCGAGATTGACCTAAAATTAGATCATCAACAATCACATACAGGTAATCCTCGACTTTTGTTTGTCGAAGATGTTTTGACTTACGAAGATACGCACTAAGATCGAAAAAAAAATCAAAGAATTATTATTTTTACTTCCCCGTAATGCGCAGTTACTGAGAATATATCATGTGTTAGTATGGGTGACCGAGCGATGGTCCCAACCCGGCACGTTGTCGGTTTATCAAACGAAATTTTTTTAGTCTTCAATTGTTTCTCTCGTCGAAATAAATCAATTAATTAAATCATTTCAGAGGTAAATTTTATCGGATAATGTCTTCAATTGTTTCTCTCGTAGAAATAAATCAAATAATTAGATCCATCTCAGAGGTAAAATTTATCGGATAATGTGTGATTATTAATTTTATTTCGTCGAAAGAAAAAAAAACCCTTTGACAAATCACCGACATTTTTTTTGTTAAATATTTCATCGACGGCGAAACACAGTAGTTATCGCTCGTAATTATAATATTTCTCTGGTTGTAATGCGTATCGTCGTAATTCAAAACATTGTTGTAATTCAAAACATCAACGATGATCTAATTTTAGCTCAATCTCGCTCGTTAGCTTAATTTTGATATTTAATTTCAATTTTTTTCTTTAATTTTTATTTCGATATTTTGTACGCTACTGGTTTTAAAAGTTGGCCCAAAATCGTCGTTGGTTTGGTGCGTACGGACCATTCGAAAAGTGATTCATTGGGATCATGTTCTACACCATGGTTTCTCAACCATTAAAAAAAATATTTTATTGAGCATTATCTTAAAAATCGGTCTCTGTGACGATCCCGAATGTGAAACGCCCGAAAACGCAAATATCGGAAGGCAAAGATCGAAAGATCTTAAGTCGAAAGATCAAAAAAAGTGCATGGTAAACGGTACATGGTGCGCGCGCAGAATACGGGAGGAAAAGCCTGTTCCTCTTGTTCCTGTTGTATCCTGCTCGCGCAAATTAAGTGAGTATGTACCGTTTACCATGCACCCTTTTTTTATCTTTCGACTTAAGATCTTTCGAATTTTGATCTTTGCCTTCCGATATTTGCGTTTTCGGGCGTTTCACATTCGGGCCCGTGAGGTAGACCCGCTTTTTTGATGCTTTATTGACTCTGATGGATTTTGGTGTTCAAATCAAGAGGGCAAAAAGTATGGTTTTGTAAAGGAATTCACAATAGTGAAATATTTTTTGTGCAAAAAGCATCCATCAAACGCTGATCTCTGGTCATCAGTATTTACTGATGCATATTAGTGTCCTTTTTATAATTTTGAATTTAACTTATTCAACTAGGGCGGTGAGCTTTATTCACCCACCTGAGAGACGTGGGGGCCGCCCTACTTAGTGAGAACGCCGCTAACGTGGGGGCCGCCCTACTTAGACTGACGTAATTGTCGAGATGTCGACGAAGGCGTTTGGAAATTGAATGATAGGAGATAGAATTGAAAAACTCATGATTTCAGCTAAAATCAATAAACTTGAAATTTTATTTAAATACTAGCTGAACCCGGCATGCGTTGTAATGCCAGAATTAGGCATGCAATTCCCGTTCCCGTTTCAATTGATGGTTGGAGCTTACTAACTCAACTAACATCTCTTCAACGTTGTGTCGTCATAAACCAACTGGTAAAGTGGTTACTAACAAGCACATTTCCTTGATTACATTACTAACAAACTCACAATGGTGCTTCATACTTTCGCGTCAGTAAAATCTTAATTACGAATATTATTATTATTAAGAGGTTTTTTCCCGTTTTTTTCACAGTAAGCTTCTCGGACATGCATACATCAAATCCTGAAAGTTCCATTGTAATCGGTTGAGTGATTTAGGAGCCTATACGAGACAGACAAACAGACATTCAATTTTATATATGTATATATGTACGTAAAGATTCTTAGCTCGCGAGTTATTTAGAAAAAACTATGGGAACGCTTTTTTGATGGTACCCGAGAGGTACCATAGGGTGAAAGGAAGCCCACTAGGAAGATGAGTGGACGAAATTATAAAAAAAATGTGTAGGGAGAGATGGATGTTAGTTGCGCAAATGTGTAATGCGATTTCGAAGGCCAGGACCGTTGGTACCCTTCGGGCGGCTCTGTTTGTACGATTAAGTAATTGAAGGTCGCATGGTGAATTGTCTCCATGGTGATAAGGTGAAAGGGTCGCGCGGTGAAAAGGTCATACGGTGAAATGACCGTGAATCGATCGCAGACACGAGCATGTATGTAAGTCTTCGGCCCCTCGCCACCCTTTAATCTTCGCATTTACTTCTTTTTTTTTTTCGTCTGATCAACTTATGACTAGACTTCAGCTACTCGTCGGGGCAAAGCGAAAAATCGTGTAAAAACTATTTTTTTCTAAGAAATTAACAATAGTGCCCCGATCCCTAGCGTTTACTTATGACTAGTCACCGGACCCAGAAGGTGCCGCGTATTGTTCAAAGGTTGTAAATGCATTGTTAAAGGTTTGCCGAACCTTTTTTACAAAGTGTGATATGAAAAAATCGGGTGATAGTAGCTTAACAAATGAACCGAGATCTGGAAGACCCCCGAAATTTAACGATGCTCTGTTGAAGGCCACAGTGGAATCGGATACTCGTCAAATTATCGGTGATTTATTAGTAATAAATAAATTATTACAAAAGCTTGGTGTTTTAATATTATATAATTAAAAAATTACCACTTACACGAAAACAATGTGAAACGTAAGGAGGTATGTAAAAAATCGGTAAAAGCAACAGAATGGGTATTTGGGTTCCGCATGCGCTGTCTCTGCTTTTACACAGCTGCAATTACGAAAAAAAAATTCCGATTTGTTTTAAAGCAACCACCATACTCACCAGTAGTCACCGGAGCCTGAGGGGGCCATGTATTGTTCAAAGGTTGTAAATGCATTGTTAAAGGTTTGCCGAACAATGGATAGCACTGTGACTATCCTACCTCTACTCACCAGACCTCGCCCCATCAGATTATTACTTTTTTAGATTGATGGAACACGTTTTGAGAGGAAAAAAATTCAATAACGCAAAAGAAGTAGAAGAATTTTTAAATTCTTATTTTTCGTCAAAGCCAGAAAATGTCTATAAAAAGGGTATTGAAAAACTGCCTGAAAGATAGGCAGATGGTCAAAGATAATAATGGCGATTATATTTTGTAAATAATGTGTGTAAATAATTTTTAATAAATTTTTATTATTTAAAAAAAATGGTTTACTTTCCGGTACCCCTAATATATTAACTCTCTTCCATTTGGGCCTTACAGGGATGTTTTGTATTTGTAGTTGTTTCTTACATATTTATTGAAACTGGCTGTAGGTGCAAGGCATTCCTTATGCTATATTTTATTTGATATTTTTACTTTATCTGTTATTATTAAATGCTATTTTTTATGTATGTATGGATGTATTTATGTTTATGTTTAATTGTTATTTTGTTTTTTTTCTTTTTTGTGTTATATTTTTTGACCATTGTGGCGCTTTAGGAATTCCTGTTATGCCACAATGGTCTGTTTAAAATAAATAAATAAATAAATCTTCAGAATTATTTATTTTTGTACACACACATATAATATTCGGCTCAGTGCTAGTTGAAAATCAAATTTGCTTTTTTTCTAATGATCTATTTTTTGTTTCAGTAAAGGGAGACGAAGTACAACGCGGCTAGCATCGATGGATAAAACAATAATAATTTTTAAAGGTAAGTTTTATAGTAGATTTTTCACTTTGCATATCTTCGTCGTTCTCATACAGGGCTGCCAGACGTCCCTATTCGAGCGGGACTGTCCCGAGTTCTACAGACAAATGCCGAGTCCCGCATTGCCTCTGAAAATCCCGACTTCTCAAAATGTGTACCAAAATATACTCATACAAATGAAAATCGAATGAACCAAACATATGAATCGAATTTTCTCCAATTGAAGAATTAACAAAATTATTTGAAATGTTAACCTTCTATACGAAGATGTCTGTTTATTAAACAAATTTTTACCGAAGCGAAGAAGAAAAAACAATGTTGAGAGATGGATAATATTTTTTAAAGATCACTCCGCTTGTAACAATTTCCATTGCAATTTGCGAAAGAATATTTAGTCTAATGAGTGCAACCTGGAGAAAGGGAGAGAAACAGATTATTGTTAGAGACCGTAGAAGCCGAATTAATGCAATTGTAATGACTATAGAAAATTTGTATCAAGCGAAGCTAGCGAACATATTTTGAAACTATATTGAAGTTAAAAGCTAGGAAAAAAACGTTTAATAAAACTTATTATTGCATTTATAACGAAATGTAATTCCTGTAATTGTATCTAATATATTTTACTAACTGTGATCACTAGACTACGGATATAGAGCTTGCTTTTTCCAGGAATCGGGGCGGTTCGGCTCTATTTACAAAGCTAGAGAGCAAAAAAAAAAAGGTTCGGCCAACATTTCACAAAGCATTTACAACAATTGAACAATAAACGGCGCGCTCTGGGTCCGCTCTTTAGTGATCACTTGTCACCGGAGTCTGAGGGGGCCGTGTATTGTTCAAAGGTTGTAAATGCATTGTTAAAGGTTTGCCGAACAATGGATAGCACTGTGACTATCCTACCTCTAGTGATCACTGTGGATTATTAAGTGACTATTTTTTATATGCTGTCTTCTACGTACATAATATGTACATACGTATGTATGTACTTATTTATATACATTAAAATTTTTTTTTTTCTTTCTTAAATTTCTTTTTTTTTAATCATTCGAAATAGTGAATTTTCCGATCTGTAATTTTGGAAATCTGGCAACCCTGTTCTTATATGACTTTTAAAATATGTAGAAAAATGTTGTATTTAAACAATTTACGGCTTGTTTGCCGCATGCGACTATTTGTGTTTTCATTTTCAGTATATATCTGTATGTATCTCTGTATGATTTATTTTTGTTAAGTCTAGTCCAGATAAGACGTGTATGAACAAACATGGACGCGTACCGAAGAACATGGACATACAGGGAACGCTCGGACGAGCATAGACACTCAAGGCACGCTCGCACAAACTATTACACACAAGACGATCACCGACGATCACGAACGAGCAGGCCGCGCTCAGACGAACGCAGTTACAGGAGACACTCACGGACGAGAGTGTCTCCTGACTCGCTAGGAAGTTATGGACGAAGTCCAGAAAGTCGTGTACGAAGTCCAGGAAGTCGTGGACGAAGTCCAGGAGGTCGTGGACGAAGTCCAGGAGGTCGTGGACGAAGTGCAGGAGGTCGTGGACGAAGTCCAGGAGGTCGTGGACGAAGTCCAGGAGGTCGTGGACGAAGTCCAGGAGGTCGTCGACGAAGTCCAGGAAGTCGTGGTCGAAGTTCAGGAAGTCGTGGACGAAGTCCAGGAAGTCATGGACGAACGCGGACATACAAATCCCGTCAAACTCCACAGGTGGTGCTCGCCCATGCGCGCATTTTATATCTTTGTCCATTTTATACACGCCTTGCGTGTCTGTATTTTGTACGTGCGTGATTTGTCTGTCCGTGTTTTTTTTTATCCGTGCTCTGCAGATGATGGAACGTATGTTCGTCGTCGCCCGCCTTGTGTGTCCATGCTTTTCTTATGCTAGCCGCCGTACTGTATCTTCATGAGCGCCTTGCGCATATTTTAGACACAGCTGTAATTATGTCGAATGTGTCCATATTTCAAAATGCTTTAGCATTATTTTTTTGAAAATCATACGCAAATTCAAAACATGGCAAATGGAACTTAAAGGCGAAGGAAAATGTTGTTCGCGTTTATATTTCTTGCATAATTAAAACGTGCTATTTTTATCGGTCTGTAAATTTCGGAAACCTTTCATCGACGGTTATCATGGCCAATAAGGATGAATTTTAATGCATTTGCCTTTTGACACGTGCTTTGAGAGCTATAGATATTCTCACGTTCATATTTCGTCGTTGAAAACCTTCGTCGTTGAGATTTATTTCGTCGTTGAGATTTCAAGTGCTTTTTACCTACTTTCGATTTGTGTTTTTCCAAGAAATGCATAGCGATCGGTTATTATTCGTTACTATGTATTTATAAGTGCAGCTGAAGTCTAAACCTTTCGTCACACTTGTGTTTTTTATGATAAATATCTGCTAAGTTCTTACTAAGCAGACCCTTTTTTACATAACTCATTTACGTTTCACTTACGATTAATTAGATTCTTTTGTAACCCTCTATTAAAATCAAAGAGCTGATTTATGTATGTATAATATAAGTGCGTTCTCAAACCCAATATATCGAGGAAGTACAACATAATCTGCCCGAGTGTAGACATTTTTACGAGCTTTTTATTTGGATGTGCTTGTACTTACGTTTATAAGCTTATTATATTATTAAAGATACTTCTCCAATATTGAAATTTATTCAAGTGCTTTTCGTAGTCGTCGGCCGCATTCGACTTTCAGTTATAATGGGGCAGCATTGAGAAGATGTGAAGTGCAAAAAATACTAAATAATAAATAACAATTTTTACTATAATGCTTAAAAATCCACAATTTTTTTTTTACGAAAATACAAAAAATCGAAATCAATTAAGTGTCCAATATTACATGCGTGCTCTTCCTTGTCAAACACCACACCGCAGTTTAATGTTCTTATCTAATAATATATAAAACAGCAACTCGATTTCTGTTTGTATCAACGGGCGTTACATTACCAAGCGTTACTCGGGAGCTATTAATATAATTGACACACGAAAGCATTTTGTTTTCGGCAGATTAAAGTACGTACGCCCCCGTACCTTAATCTGCCGAAAAGAAAGCTCGAGTTGGAAAAGACGTTATGTTTCATGAGAAATCCGTAAAAAATAATAAAAAAATTGTTAAAAATATATTTGCGTTGCTGCTGCCAGCCCATTCAAATTTGTCAAATCGTAATTTTTACGCGCGACAAAGTTCCAGTTTTTTTTTGTACCTCCAATTAGAGGTTTTTTAATGCAAAAATATTTCATTTATAAGATGAGGTGAATTAAAAAAATTGACTACTAAAGCGGAACTTGAATTAAAAAATCGTTAAAAGATCGAAAACTTGAATGAGCTGGCAGAAGTGCAAAAAAAATTTTAGGATTTTTATAAATTATTTTTTACGTTATGATGAGAGAGCGGCGTGGAAGTGCGCCAGCACAGAAAAAAATGGGATCCTTTCGTCAATATTCCTATGGTTGTTTTTTTTTGGTCTCTAGAGAGCAAAAAAAAATGGTTAACAAATAGAAATTGACAAAAGGATCCCGTTTCGGAGAATTCGTTTTTATGATACAGAAAGTCTTTTCCAACTCGAGCTTTTTCCAAATTTCAAAGTTCAATGTTTTTGATGTACCCTGATACATAACAAATATTCAAAGACACGTATATTTATATTGTTGTTTTTTTTTTTAATTCTAGTAACTTTATTTTAATATGATTCGGTTTGAAATTTCGTTAAAAATGCGTATATATTTTCCACTTAAATCTGCGAAAAGGGATCCGTGACTTATGTACATACATACATATATTATATTTGACTATCGATGTTGATGATGGAATACCACGTTTGTTGTTTTTTATTGTGGACGAGAGTGCAGTTGATATTATAATAAATATATAATATATGTACATAGAAAAAGGACTGTAGGTTTGATCTTTTTCATAGAGCTTTAATATTATCATTTTACTAGTCATACTTTATAAGTGATATAACATATTTACTTTGAAATTTAGCGTCAAAGGCAAAGAAGTCGGTATTCCTATATAAATAAGTAAGGTATTCGCCAATTAGTATTCAGCATCATATTTGTATTGCCGACTGTCATTTGTCGGCTCCTTTTTCGTGAGCCTTCAAAGGTTTGACAGGTTTATTATGTCTCGAAATACGCATGGCGTTAAGTTTACTTTCAGTTCCTAGAAATTTGAAGACTAAAATCCCACCATTGTAATTTATGGGAAAGTTCACCGAAACATATAATATTATATATTGCAACATGCGTTTCACAATAATCTTATGCATTGAATGAGATTTGACTATCCTACCTCTAATTATATTATTATTACATTTGTATGTGCCGAATATCTTATTGTGCTATTGTGATATTTTAACAGGAACATTTTATACGTGAATTATGTACATCATACTATTGGCCTGTGTACACATATGTGATTGTGCACTCGATTTGATCGACCGACATAAACAAATGATTAAATTAAAAATATTATTATAATATATGCCGCGTACATGACGAACATGCACGCATTAGGCTATTTTTTTACATATTATATACGATATATGTACGTATGTATGTATGTCTTCGATGCAACTTCAAAGAACATCCGTTTCCTTGCGGATGTTCGCAATTTGTCACAAATAAATGATAAAAAAGTGCAGTGGCGTCTGCAGTCACTAGACAGATAGAGCCACCCTTATAAAAATTGTATTACGTATAAATTTAATTTACCATAGCGCTGTAGACATTTATAGGCTTTCGTCTGTTAATGCGGAAGCTTAAATTTCCTCAACCCGGCCGGTAAACTTCAAGCTCTGACATTTTTCGTTGAGACAAGATCATAGTTATAGAATACTATAATAGATATAGAATAAATTATTCTATATCACAAATAGAAAAGATCGCGATCTCTGTTGGATACGTGTGAGCTAACAAACAAATGCATTCTTCACGTGCAATAATGCGAGTGCAACAATGCACATCTTTTACCAAAAACACTAGAGTCCATTGTCATCTAGAAACTGAATACTTCTTTTTCGTTTCTACTTATTCTATTTTAGACACATTTAGTATCAATTGGTTACGGTCAATAATTAGTGTACTTCATAGAACCCTTTATGCAGAAAATATCTTTGTCCGTTTGTCTATGCATGGCATATGTCGTTTCAAATGATTTTTTAATTCTTAAACCTACCCGGAAATATTAGTCAATTGTTGTTTACAAACCGGACACTTTTTTATCTATTTTTGTTAATTGTTTACTAATTAAGTTTAAAATTGAATTATTAAACAATAAAAGCTTGAAAACTAGTTGCGAACAATTATTGACTAGAGCCTCTTCATTAAAGACGTCTAAGGTCACACATCGGTTGTTGAGATTTAACCTTCCACGAAAAACGCTTGAATATAAAATTATGGGTTGAAATTATAAATCTTATAACCAGAGATCGACTACACGCTTTATTGTCATTTTATTAAAAGGACATGTTTCCACAAGCTTTTAGTCCGCTTGCTTTGAAGCCTTTTCCTTTGCCTTAACCATTTCTAAAAAATAAAAACCACGTGTATCCGATCTAGTTACAAAAAATGGTTCACTATTGACTATTGTCAACTACTTAACGATAGTGATGTTTCTCAGCAACGAAGATTTTTACTAATCAAATTTAATTATCACATCGACTTTTTTCACATCAAGTGCTAGCTCAAGAGGAGTTTCGAGATATTTTCGATGGTTTATATATTTCTACCGAAAAGGTTCGTTTCTATTAACTGATTTATTTGAAAAATCTTGAGCACATTCTGAAGGATTGTGTTTTGTATAACTTTTTCCTCATAGCAGTCGAGATCTCGCTTCGGCCAGAGTATTTTCAAATTTATCACCAAATTAAGTAACGTACTGGTGTTTTTGGCTTTTACCCTCTGAGAAATGTAACATTACACAAGTCTGGTACGTGTTGGTATGCGAGGTTTCTGAAAGCGTGGACGCCCTAATGTTAAAATGGTGGACTTTCGTCAGCAGATTTCAATTTCAAGGTTGTCTGGTACATGCGTATGTTGTAATCGCGAAAACTTTCTGGATAAGATCTTTCGCCATGAAATTTGACTCCTATGCGCGAAAACGTAAAACTTCTATCAATTATTATTCAGACTTGAACTATGTACATACCTTAGTCCTTGCTCATATTAAGTGATTATAAAATATGTATATGAAAGTGAAAAAAGTAACTGTTTAACTGTTTAGCCTTTGAATTATTATTTATTTACATATTAAAATACTATTTACATACTAACGCGTCACTGTGACCAGAATATAAGCATAATTCAAATACTATATATATAAGAAAATTAGCGAGACATCTGCATATGTTATAGATAATAAATTTGAAATCATATTCAAATAGTGGTGACATAGTGAGTAGGAAGGTTTTTGCCAATTTGATGGAGGAACCGCTCCATCAATGAAATCAGATAAATTGGCAAACTCTGATAGGAAACCATTGACTTGGATTCACAAAAAACCAATTCTGACTAGCAGCATTAAAGATTATACTCAGAATAAATTATTTTCAATTGCGGTCAGCTCTCTCGGTGATCGTAATTAACGTAACCACCGAGCCATGCTAATAATTAGAGATAGGATAGTCACAGTGCTATCCATTGTTCGGCAAACCTTTAACAATGCATTTACAACCTTTGAACAATACACGGCCCCCTCAGGCTCCGGTGACTACTAATAATAACACTTTGTAAAAATAGTTATTAGTTGACCTGGTGATTTACAGTCAATTCGCAATATTGCGTAAGTTATGCAAAAAATAAATGAAACGTTGTGTAAAACAAACCAGTGTTGCGAAACTTTTTCAGAACGAGCGAGCAAAATTGTCTTCCTATTCAATATTTTCAACAATTGTGAAAGGAAAACTTGCGTCTTAGATGAAATTTTTGAAAAATAAATTTTTTATGATAGATTCCTCAAAATTAGACTTAACATTATTTATTTTGAACTTATTTATGATAAAGTCGAACAGGAAAAACATGCATATTTAAAATATTCGGATATATAAAACCGGTGTTTGTCGATAGAATAGCTACATTTTGTTGTGTTGGGGTGAGTTCACGTATCCAAATGATAAGCTAAAGTCGGTTCACAGCATTTAGTCTACGACTCATGAACCACCGTAAACTTTTAAAGGCAGTTAGCCGAGTTATCGGACATGCAGTAGTCCGGACAGGCCCGGCATTCCCCATAAACGTTATTTGTCACAAACTCTCCACTTTACATTGGTCCGGAATTCCTACATTACAATATGTTCAAATCGAATTTTGTATGTTGACGACTATTTCGTGACCGCAATTTTTATATCTGGACAGGTTTCATCACTTTAACCCTTTGAATGCTGAACAACGCCGATCGGCGTTTTGCCAACAAGGCCATCAGTCTGAAATACGCCTATCGGCGTTGTTTTTTTGAGTGTGTAAAAAATAAACAAGAATACTACTCGCTAAGCTTTACCAGGTAGAATTGAAAAAAAAATACATTGAACATGGATCGTGTAATCCGTGTCAATGATTATAAAGTCTGGTTGACACCGGAATTTCTGAATTTATAACCATAGCAGAATTTCTCGGTGGATATCGCTAATCGCTGAGTATTTTAGATTGTGGCTTGGCATTTACATTGTGAGCATTATATTTCAACAATAATGAAGAAGATGGAACTAGTTTTGGAAAAATACATTCATTAAGAGACATATTTTATTTATTTTATATTGTTACAAGGTATATTAGAATGTCTAAACACACCTTTACAAAACGCGAAATCGTCGCGGGCAGTTAACTAGGGTTTGTTTGGATTAGCTACAATTTTTATACCTGCTTTCTATTGGATTTCTAAATAATTCTAGTTGGAAATGTTGGCAAAATTTTCAGCGTGGCGGGCCTTCAACAGAAAAGACGTCGGCACTCAAAGGGTTAAACATATGTAAATAGTGCTGCATGAATATCATATGCATGTACATACATATATGAATATGATGTTCACATTATTTTATCCTAAACGTATCTGGGTATATTAACAGGCCATCTCGCAATATTAACGCTCGTTTTTGTTTTATCTTTTTAAAAATGTGTGGCACTTAATTTATTTCGCTATCAGTTTCCAACGTCATATGACAGCCAAAGGGTAGCTAAATAACGAAAATTTTCATCATGTAAATTTCATTTTACAAGGTTTCCCCGCCTCACTCTATTTTCAGTAAACAAGTTTTCGCTTCCAATTTCAACCCTAGTCAATGGCGTTGGCGTATTAATTTTATTCCGGAAATATGCACCGCATCGTATGTACTATATACACACACATATGTCGGTTGCACGTTCTCCACGGGATACTAGCGGAATAATCTGATCGTACCTGGTTTAATGTATACTACTAGGTATACATATATTGAATGCAATGCGATCATCTCGCTAAAATTGACATTTGAGAATTAAATCACGTTCGACAGATTCTATTTATCTATCAGTGTAAAAGGCCCCATACAGAAAATAACACAGATAAAAAATATAATTATTTACATATGTAAATTGTACATAGTATGTTAAAACCAGTATATAATGATGTAATGACCATAAATCGGCGGACAAGTTGGTTTTACCCACAAAAAAATGGTTCACTATTGTGATTTACTATTGTCAACCTTTTTGCTCTCTTGCTCTGTAGGACAATAGTAATTGACAATTTTTTGAACCATTTTTGTGAGCAAAAGCAACTTGTTCGCCAATCTCTGGTAATGACTAGAGGTAGGATAGTCACAGTGCTATCCATTGTTCGGCAAACCTTTAACAATGCATTTACAACCTTTGAACAATACACGGCCCCCTCAGGCTCCGGTGACTAGTAATGACTGAAGGTGGTGGATGCTTTTACAAATAACAATTGACGCTACCCATCGACCAATTTTCTTTCTATGATGAGAGCAGGGCCGGTTCAAAGGTGCAGCAGACTAGGCAAGTGCCTTTTGTATTTTTTTGATTATTAAATTGAAAAAAATAATAATTTGGCTTTCTTTTAACTTATAAAACATTACATATTCAACTTAATTTTTCTACTCGAAGTAACAATCCTGATTGTATATGTATATGTAGGTAAAATATTATAAATATCAACGACTAACGAATAAAGCTTATAAAACATGTCGTCGGTACAAATGGTAATTTGGGATTGTATTTTATATAAAATACCGCTGAAACATATGTATGTATGTACATATATATATATATATATATATATATATATATATATATATATATATATATATATATATATATATATATATATATATATATATATATATATATATACATACATATACATGTATCAGGGATGGATTTACTTCACGATATTAAATATCTTAACCAATCATATTCGAAAGAAGAAAGAAGAAGATTTGTTCCGTGCTTCATTCCGAGCTGGCTCGTCGACGGATCTAGAGAGGGGACACCTGGTGGTGATTGGTGGAAACTAGTGTTGTATCTCACTCTTTCACTATGTGCCTCTCTTTTGTGCAATATGGAATAGGGTTTGTAAATACTATGCCATTGGATAGGGATCAGGGCAGAGGTTTTTGCTTTTTGGTTTTGGTTTTGATTTTTTACAAGCTTTTTTTGCTCTCTTGCCATTGCCCCGATGACCATCTGATGCACTGGCGGATCCACGGTGGTGGCACGAGGTTAATGGCCACCACCCTAGAGGACTACATACATAATATCATACATGCAAATAATAATTAAAATTCGCATTCGGCCCTTAAAAACGCAATTCAAACGCGCCATTTTGGTCTAAAAAGTAAAATCATTAAATCGGGGATGTGAGCAGATCACTCTGCCCTTCATGTATAAAATGTTATCATGAGCATAATCAATTCAGCTGATCCATGATCCTTCGCCTACACTGGGAATTTCCGCTTTTTTTCTAGTTGAAATGTGCTTCATAAATTAATAAGTTTATATAACAATAACTTAATAATATAATTGAATATAGGTCTTATTTTTGTAAAAAATATATGTGTATTAAAAATTATAAATGGCCCCCACCCTGCAAATTTCCTTGATCCGCCAGTGATCCGATGTCTGGTCATTAGAATTCAAAAACGATAACTCCAACACAACCATTTTTACAAATCGCTTTTTCATTACGATTACAATTCAGGAAAATATTTGCCTCTTATCCGATCGTTTTCATACTTTGCCATATTGCTCATTTTGGTCATCAATAAGGATAATGGATAGCACTGTGATAAGGATAGTCACAGTGCTATCCATTGTTCGGCAAACCTTTAACAATGCATTTACAACCTTTGAACAATACACGGCCCCCTCAGGCTCCGGTGACTAGTTATCACCTTTGCGTTCTAACGACACGATTTGTGTATAATATGTACATGCATATACGGTAAATGGTCCTGGAGGACATCGATTATTAATTAATCGGCTTTGCATAATATGTTTACATACATACATATATACTATAACTGATTTACTGGTTATTATGCGTTATTGAATTTTTAATTTTGTCCATGGGGGAGGCTTTCCGAGTTGTTTTATTGTTTTGTTGGCTTATTTTGTAATCTTCGTGATGCATTAGTAGCAGTGAGTGCACTTTCCAGTGAACATTTAATCCGTGAGTAAATCCGTTTCACGCGAGAAAATGAAATATAGTGTAATGCAGTTGTTGGGGTTGGGTTTTAAAATCGTACACGAAAAATATGTAACAACAAAGAAAACGCATATAAAGAATTGTCTACATATGTACATTTAATAATAAAAAAGGATAATTTTTTTGGCACGGCTGTAAAATAAATTACACGACAAATGTCAAAACGACATTTAATGTCAAATTAACATCTCTAAAATAGCTCGCACTACAGAGTCGGCGTTTGCCCGCCAAATTAAACGTCAAACGAGTTGTCAGGAACAAAAATAAAATTTTATAGTTCAGTGAAATCATATCCAATTACATTTTCACTGGCCCCTATCAGTGAAATTATAATTTTTGACAGTTGGATGATAGCGCGTCGCCCCGCTCCTGTCCATTCCCACTCTTCACATGGTCCACACATCGTAATATCCATACAAACACATCATAATATCTTAGTAGCTAACACTTATTTATTTAAGGGTTAGATTACGTTAGGGTTGGTTTTATTCATTTAAGATTAGGTTGTTAGGATCGGTATTTATTTTTGTTACTGACAACCCATTTGACGTTTGATTTGTCGGGCGAACACTGAATCTGTCGTACGAACTATTTTAGAGAGGGGCACTCTTTTTATTTGCAGGGCGAAATGTTTTAGATATGGGCATTCGCATATAATGTAGTGATAAATACCTTATTTTTCTGGAAATACGGCTATTTTTCTCCCTTTCTGTGCGAGTAAGAGAGCGCGCCAACTCTCAGTAATAGATCTGTACTTGAAACGTTAAAGATCAAGTGGGGTGACCAAGATGGAAATTTCTTTATTCAATCGATTGCGAACAATACATACATCCAAATTAATAAATATAAAAAACCAAACACATACATATTTATTATATTTCATTCAACTGTTATAACGGATCCAAACCGTGTTGTAAAAAGGGGGAAGGGCAACGGGGGTATTGATGTCCAGGTCGCACCAAGTTTAGGGGCGACATGAATTCAAATATATTTGCCACAAAATATAAGCTTAGGTTCACTTCGAAATGTACAATGAATTTGAATTCTTTTACAAAATTCTTTATTCTTTACAAAATTCTTATATTGAAAGTATTAAATGCAATAATGTTGCGTCAGATTTGATCTCGACTGTGAAAGCGGAAGTTGCATTTAAGGCAATGCTTTCTATATATACGCGTATATATGTATATTGTGTCTGGGCGTCTTGTGGGGGTGGAGGAGGGGGCAAAAAAATGCATACCCCGGGCACCATCTAGGGCGCAGATACACAGAGTGTTACACGGTACGGGGGTTTTTTTTTTAGATAGTGTTTTCGGTGGTATATTTTATTTGTATTAACAGTGATTATCATATTTGAAGAAATGTAGGAGAAACTTGTCGAAATAATAAGATCGTACAACGAAATAATAAGATCGAAGATAATAAGTAATAACGACATGAAGACACCCTTTCACAGCTGGAGTCTGTCTAGGCATGCCGTGCCGTACGATTCTGTGTGTATGCGCTTTAATCCTTGCCACGCCACTGGTTCAAAACTGAAACTTGCTTACCTTTCCGTTATTCTTACAAATCAAGCTTGTGCATATATTTGTTGATTTTTGACAACCATTATGTTTGTGGTATGATGGTAAGTTTTATACATTGTTTTATATGTGTGCATATAAATAATTTAATGTGATTTTTAATAGTCTGGCATATTGGCGTAATCCACTATTGCAGCAACTCCCAACTTTTTTCGGCTTGGTAACCCATTTTCAAAAATTTTACCCCCATATTATAACATTGTTTTTGTATTTTATTTAATCCTCAAACGCCCCCCCTCCCCTCCCTGTCCTCCCAACCTGATTATGTAGCTCGTACATATTTAAATCTTTCAAAAATTCTTATCCCATTCTCATCTTCAAAAATTCTATCGTCAATCTGTTTAACCCTTTGAGTGCTGACGTATTTTCTGTTGAAAGCCCGCCACGCTGAAACTTTGGCCAACATTTCCAACTAGAATTATTTAGAAATCCAATAGAAAGCAGCAATAAAAATTTTAGCTAATCCAAACAAACCCTAGTTAACTGCCGCCGAGGATTTCGAGTTTTGTTAAGGTGTGTTTAGACTTTCTAATATACCTTGTAACAATATAAAATAAATAAAAAGAAGTCTATTAATGAATGTATTTTTCCAAAACTAGTTCCATCTTCTTCATTGTTGTTAAAACGTAATGCTCACAATTTAAATGCCAAGCCACAATTTAAAATACTCAGCAGTTGGAGATTTTAATCGAGAAATTCTGCTATGGTTATAAACAGGCGCGGCTCGTGCATAGGAACTGCGGCACTGCAGCACCCCCAAGAAAATTACAAAAAAAATCGCATTTACAACTTGTGTTTAGATATATTTGACATACTCATTAATAATGATTATGTCAAATATCTAATCATTCTTATTTAAATTATATTCACAAGTTGTAAATGTATACAAATGTGATTTTTTTGTATTTTTTCTGGGGGTGCTGCAGCGCCGCAGTTCCTATGCACGAGCCGCGCCTGGTTATAAATAAAGCCCGGATAATCAAGGTGCCGTTCATTGTTCAAATGTTGTAAATGCATTGTTAAAGGTTTGACAAACTTTTTTTTACAAAGCATTTACAACAATTGAACAATGAGTGGCACCTTGGCTATCCGTACTCTAGTTATAAATTCAGAAATTCCGGTGTCCACCAGGTTTATAAAAATGTTCAATGATTTTATTTGTTCAATGCTTGTTTATTATTTACACACTCAAAAAACAACGCCTATCGGCGTATTTCAGTCTCATAGAATTGTTGGCAAAACGCCGATCGGCGTTGGTCTGCATCCAAAGGGTTAAGGCAAGAGTTGGTTGAAATGTCGTTAATTTTTGACTTTATTTTATTTTTCATTTAATATTAATTTCAATATAAATTTAGTTTCTTAGAAAAGTCAAAAATAATCATTTGTTAAAATAATGATTTGAAAAACAATGTTTTTCCGACATTTTGAATATTTTTTTGCTTATCTCTAAACACACCCCTCGGGTACCACGGTTGGGAATCGCAACACTATAAAACAATATGCATGACCATCTCATATTTATACCATTCTCTTCTCTATTTCAGTTACCGGTGAAAGAAACTGATGACATGGGTGAAGATGATGCACACCATTATGCAAATTATCACAATCCTTATTGTGAAAACAATAATTACAATCCCAGATTCAACTATTATGGGGATCGACCCCCGCAGCCCCAATATGCACACCCATTACTTAGAGAAAGCCTTTTATACAGATGGCCTTTGCTTCCATTCTACTCTCAACCTCCATTCAGATATTATCCACCTACGAGCCATCAGCCGAACTATCCCTTTCATCGAGGTCAATCGGCCCCTAGAATCTTCCAGCATCGGGCAAACTACCGAAATCCAGTTTATAATAACATACCGAATTATTACAATCCATCAGCTCAATTCGAAGACCAACGCGCCCAAGGTATACCGCAGAAGAGAAAATATCCTGTCTGCCATAACCATCCACATGCACCGGAAATAATCATCGTTGATGAAACTTCTGCACAAATTTTAAATGATACTAATTATTCGACTCAAAACCAACCGGTGCAGGCTCACTCCGGCATTGATTTGAATCATATGGCACGGCAGAAGAAGGACAAGAATGGTGCGAGTTTGCCGAAGCAACGTAAAACTGTAAAACCTCCCGTAAAAAAAAACTCATGTCCACCTTTAAATCCGCATGGTTCGAAGACGTCGGCGCAAAATATAGCCCATGAAGTTACACAACAGCATCCATTACCTGCAGCCAACGTGTATTCATTTGCATCTCCACCAGGTAGGACTCATTGTGGATTGGGTCAACCTTTGCAAAATACAGACAAATATTGTCCACATCATTCAACACAAGTCGCCCCAGCTACGAATGATAATGTTTTCACTTCGCCGCCACGGAATACGAATCGGGATGGTTTGAGTCAGCCGATGCAAAAGGCATTCGCCAAAGCTCCATTGAATCACCCAATTCCAGTTGTCGAAATTATAAATGTAGATACACCACCACCGAATACGGATCATGGTGGATTGGGTCAACAGCATCTTTCATCACAAGTTAGAACAGGTATGAATAATTCGAGTCAAACGACACTAGATATTTTCCGTGACGCTAATCGACATCGCCAATTGCGAATTTCTACAGATGTACCTGTCGATAATAATAACGTGAATCCGTTAACATCGTCATCGACAGAAAATCTGAATATTTTGAGTCAACCAACCCAAAATGCGTTCGGTAACACTCCTCAACATTGCCAAATTCCAATATTTCCAAATGTAAATCCGTTGATATCGCCGTCAAGAAAAAATCAGAATATTTTGTGTCAACCACCCCAAAATATGTTAGGTGACACTCCTCAACATCGCCAAATGCCAATGTTTCCAAATGTAAATCCATTAACATCACTGTCAATTAAAAATCAGAATATTTTGAGTCAACCAACCCAAAATGCGTTCGGTAACACTCCTCAACATTGCCAAATGCCAATGTTTCCGAATGTAAATCCATTAACATCGCCGACAATCGAAAATCAGATTAGTATGAGCCAACAAACCCAAAATACGTTAAGTGACACTTCTCAAAATCGGCAAATTCCGATTGTAAATCCGTTGATATCACTGTCGAGAATAAATCGAAATAGTTTGAGTCAAACAACGCAAAATACTTTGCGTGACACTCCTCAACATCACCAAATGCCAATGTTTCCAAATGTTAATCCATTAACATCGCCGACAATTGAAAATAAGAATAGTTTGAGTCGACAAACCCAAAATACATTAGGTGACACTCCTCAGCATTGCAAATTGCGATTCGTACGCATAGATAATAAAACAAACCCGTTTAACAAAACTTCAGTGTTAAGTAAATGTCATCCGACAAGAGTTTCACCCATCATAGAAGAGAATACATCACGGAATATGAAACAGCATAGTGAAAATGAAGTGAATAAAAGTCAACAGCATTCATCAAATGAAAATAACAATGCGCATTTACTTAAATCGTCGCAGAAAATAAATCAAGTTAGCTTGAATCAACCAATTGAAAATTTGACTGCCGAAGCTCCACAACCTCGTATAATACATATTTCACCAAATTGTAGCGATAGTTACTTATTTGTATCACCTCCGCGTGGGAACCAGGATGAGTTTGTTCAACCGGTGCAAAACATAGCTGCTGATAGTCAACAGCTTCATCCAACATATGCGAAGAAGGATAATCGTGTTTCGAATCAAGCGACGTTGAATGTGATAGATGAAACTCCACCACATCATCCATCGCCGATAGTAGATAAAACCGATGATAATATAAATACATTAAATCGGAATTCTTTGATTCAACCGAACCCAAAAATGGTTGTAACTTCACAGAATAAAGCACCTACCGCAAAAAATAGGTATTCAGATACATCGAATAATGACCAGTGTGCATTGGATCTTTCGGAAACTCGACGTAAATCATCTACCGCTGATTTGGTTCAACTAACGCAAAAAACGATTGATGAAACGCTACAGGATCAACCACGAGAGATTTCACGTATTGTAAATAATTATGCATTAAAATCTCCGCCGGAGAAGATTCAGAATGCTTTGAGTCACCAGACACAAAATGTGATCGTTGAAACTCCGCAGCGTCATTCTTCCCAAATTCCAAAAAAAAGGACGTTTAAATTTCGAGTACCGTCGAATAGTTTAAATCAAACTGATGTAGACGACAACATGTTTTTATCATTGACGAAAAAAAATCGGTATGGTTTGAGTTTGTCGAGGCCAAATTTGACCGTTGAATATCACCCAACACGCATTGCAGATAGCAATGCACTGTCGCATCAAGATGATTCGAAGAAGTCGAGTATGCATGTGACAATCGAAACTTTACCTGACAATCGAAAGCCTGATGACAACAACCCAGAACATATGTGTCGACCGTTAAAGAAAAATATAAGTGATTTGAGTGTGTCAAAACAGTACATGAATAACCAACCTGTAAAACTTCATTCGACCGCTGGAGATGACGAAATATATGCGTGTACATTATCTAAGAACAATCTGAATAATTTTAGTCAATCTAAACCAAACGTGTTTCAAGAGATTGTGCATTATGATTCGCCGGAAACTGACATTGGATATTCTTCACCAAATAAAAATCAAGTTGCTTCGAATCAGGTGACACAAAATACAATCACTGAAAATCCACAGCATTCATCGCAGAAATCAATCATTGCAAATAACTACACCATTCGTTCTTCCTCGTTGCCAAAGGAGAATCAAGAGAGTTGCGTAAAGCAAACTGTAATTTGCGAAAACCCAATGTTAAAATTATCGAGAATTTCACCGATTGCGTGTCCCTCGAATATGGTATTGATTGAAAATCAAAAAATGAATGAACAAAATAACTCCTCTGCAAAAGAAGTTGACAAACTCACATCATCGCAAAATCTTGAAGATTTTAGTCACTCGAATCAAATAGTACCAACCGAAGATGAAGAAATAAATAGTGTTCATTCGACAGGTAACGAAATCGACTTACTTGCATCATCAAATGAAAACATTGAAGATTTTAGTCAGTTAACGGTAGATGAGCAAGAAGTGGAAGAACAACCCGATTTTTCTTTGGAAGATGTCGAAATGGATTTGGTGAAATCACCATTAAATGAAAATATTCAAGATTTCAGTCACCAAAAAAAAAATGAATATCAAGAAGTGCACGAAAGTTGTAACTCTCCTGAGGAAGATGGCACAATTAATTTAATCACATCATTGTCAAATGAAAATCTTGAAGATCATCTAATGGAAAATGATCAAGAAATGGAAGATCAAGACGATTTTATTACGGAAGAAATCGAAATGCAGTTACTGGCATCACCATTAAATGAAAATCTTGAAAATGTTAGTCCCCCCCTTGAAATTGAATATCAAGAAGTGCACGAACGGTGCAACTCTCCCGCAAAAGATAGCGAAAATAATTTATCACCTTCAAATCTTGAAGATACTAAAATGGAAATTGAAGATCAAGAAATGGAAATTGAAGGTCACCAAATGGAAATTGAAGATCAAGAAATTACCGAACGTAATTCCCCCGTGAAAGGATATGAAATGAATTCACTCCTATCTTCGCCAAAAGAAAGTCTGGAAGATTTTAGCTACCCAAAGAAAAATGAAGGTCAAGATACGTCAGTACAATCCGACTCCCTTGCGGAATATAACGAAATGAATTTACTTCCATTGTCATCAAAAGAAAGTCTGGAAGATTCGAATCCCCCGAAACAGGAGATTATCACAACTCAACAAATTTTTGAACAGCATATGGAAGATAATGTGAATGCACTCTCGTCACCAAAAGAAAAATCGGAAGATTCTCTTTTGAACCAAGACGTAATCGTGAATATTCAAGAAGTGCATTCATACACTTGCTTTGGGAAAGAAAACAACATGAATTTACTCATATCGGCGTTACAGGCGGATCTAGATAATTTGGAAGCTATGCGGGCTCAACCGGAGCGTCTGGATTCAAGTATTGCAGCCAAAGATAAACACATGAATGAACTTCCATCATCGCCAAAAGAAAATCAGGATGATTTGTGCGAGTCAACGGAGAATATAATCTCGAAAAGTCAACAAAATCTTATTGTTTCTCCTGCCAAAGATGACAATATGAATGTGCTCACATCGTCACCAAATTCAAGTGTCCCAGATCAGGATGATTTGAATCAGATGAACCAAGAAGAAGTCACTGAAAGTCATTCGCCACACTCTTCATCCAACTCGGATGCTAACAATGTGAACACATCGTCACCGGAGCAAAATAATGATGATATAAGTACGTCACAGCAAGACGTGTGTGATAATTTACCGGGAACTTCGCGTACTATCGATAACGATACATCCAGTGATGATATATCGCAATCCGAACCTCAAATAGAGACTACGTCTACGTCTAAAGGTTTTTCGAAAAAAATACCGAATGTAATGTGCCGTTTAAGAATTGAGCCCACGATGCTGGAACGCATATTGCGACGCAGTAAGAAGCAGCGAATAAAAAATATACCACTGAATGATAATGCGTTTAATTGGCCGTACTCTGAATTAGTGTCGATCAGCGATGCTGCTCGAGCTAAAGGTCCTTATTATCTGTTGTATCAGAATCTGGAACTTTTTCGTCAGTTTTTCAAACAGTTTAATTCAGTCGCCGTCGACGAAAATCCGTACGATACAATGGACGTCGAAGAAGTCGAAGATGAGAAACCGAAAATCAACATTCTCGACACGTTGACTTTATGTGCTCATTCTCAGATACAAAACGCATCGTTCAATTTGACTGGTGATGTCGATAACAATTTAAAACTCGAAAGAGATATTTTCGACGACGACGACACTAAAATGGATGTCGATGACAATTCTAATAACGAGCATCATTTGGTTTCTGATAGTGTGATGGCTAATAAGAGTGCAGATACTGAACCTCAAGATCATTTACAAAACGTACTTTCCGATTTGATAAACGATGATTCTGATTTGTCTCTAAGGAAAAAAGTAGATAATTTTGTAGCAAAAGTTAATAATATAACTAATGAAGATGATTCAAATTTGAATTCGGAAACCGACCTTGTTGAGACTAACACTTTGACCGATGTCAATACTGATGTCAATATTGATGTTAATACTGATATCGCAGCGACAAGTGCAGAAGAAGATGACGGTTTAGATCAACAGCTGGGAAATATACATAGTGTTTATGATTTTGATCAACCTGAACCGGTGGCGACTACTTCGATTGCTAAGAAGCAACCTGTCAACGTCAAGATTACTGACAATCTTCTCGAAATATTGGAAGGCAAACAAAAGGAAAAATCGAAAGTCAAAGGTAAAAATAATGAAAAGGGTGAATGTTCTAAATCTAGTCACAAGAAAAAGTACACTTGCAGATGCGGTCGAGTTTTCAAACGTAAAAGTCTCATCGCAAAACATGCTAAAAACGATTGTTCCATCGATTCTGACTCGTCCGAAAAGGATTCTACTACAAAAACGGTATCGGTGAGTGTAACTAAGAAGGATCAAGCGTTGGCCAACAAGTCTTTGAAGATGCTGTTTAGGCTCGAGTCTCCCAAGAATAGTAAGGGCACCAGCAAAAGGTTCGTCGTCACCTCAAAGGCCAGTCCAACTCCAGAAGCGCCAAAATTTCACAAAATGTGTGATAAGTGTGGCGAGGGGCACCCAGACGAGTTCTCGTTCGTGATGCACATGGCTGGACACGACCGCGTAGCAAAAAAATCGAAAAAATCCATCCAAAGGTCCAACTCAAGCAAGTGAATCATCGACGCTATGTATATATATACCTGTATTTAAATACATCATATTTGTATTTGTGAATGTCAACAAAAAAAAAACTTGTAAAGCTTTAAGACTGTTTTCACCCTCATTTAATGAAGAAAACAAACGGTCCATATTATTATTTTACAAAAACGTATACTATACTTTTTTTTGAACAAAGCGAATGAAAACCTTTGTATTATTAGTATAACTATACATATGTAAGAGGGTAATTTTTTTAAAAAAAGAATCGTCTTGTCAAACTGATCATTGTAACTTAAAGCCATTGTTTTTACAATGAAATGATTTTTAAAAATAAATTTCATCAAAATCTCAGCATTTTTGAAATACTTAACGCAAATTTTTTCCCCTCCTCGTTGAATAACTGATATTTTCACACCTTGAACTTAAGCTGTCGGTAAATTTCAATGATTGTATATAAAAATTGTCAGGATTGACGATCGAATATATATGTATGTGTGTATCAGGTTGCATTCCAAAGCGCCAACTTGTAGTGTTTATACATACATACATATATGCAAACGATTCTTACTTAAAAGATGACCCCTTATATGTGCATGTAACATACGGGGTATCAAAAATTTTTCTAGGGAAAACAAGTGCTTGAGTACTTTTTATAAGAATTAAAAAAAAAAAGTATTTGGATTGAAACAAGGTAAGAATCAATAGGATATACACACATATATATATATATATTGAAGAGGTATTATATTTAGCAACGTAAGTGACAATTAACGGAAGAAACGCTTATCTTATATTGATATATTTTTGTGTAACCTTTTGAAGCTCGAAAGATATGGGAAGCTTAGCTGTAACTAATTTGTAATTTGTAAAACAATATAGGTTAAGATTATCAGTATTATATAACATATTGTGTATTACTGTATTGAATGTGTCATACCTTGTTATTTTTTGCGACAGGGCGAATGTATATATTTCTGACATTTTTTCTTTAAGGTTCTGTCGTGTTCATTTGGTAAATAAGCTTTAAAAATTATTTCATATGAACAGTTAAGACTGTCCCTAATTTTAAATTAGGACAATAATTATACGATATTATATTGAGGTGTGGGGAACATTACTCGGCAGCCGGCAATGGCTGCGGATGTCAAGATTTTAACCAAACTACATATAAAAACTGTGGTGCTGCTCGACGTTTTCTCTTTTGGATGTTGAGTGAAATTCGCCACGTTTACAATCTTGACTGTGATTCTTATGCCAAATCTTAGTTGTAATGTGTGATAATACGTATGTATGTTAAACATATGACTATTTTTTTCTTTGAACCTAATCCCGGAAGAAAATTCGAATATGTTTGCATTAATTATTGTTGTGATGAATATGTTCCTTTTTGTTTTAAGATTTAAATTCTCACCGTTAATATTAAATAAATAAATGTTACTGTTTAAATGTTTATGGTAAATGTTGTGTAAGTGTGAAAAATATTATAAAATATTTTAGTTCATGTTCTTAAACTTAAGCATATACGATATATAATAATTATATATACACACATATATATATATATATATATATATATACAAATATGTATATACACATATAACTACATATATATATTTTTTTTTTACTGAAAAGTGTTTTTTCTGTAATGTACACTTTTCTTTTCAGTTTTTAATATTTTGTTTCCTTCGGGTATTATTAAGGAAGATGTTTGATCTTTTAAGTTTATTAAGTTTTCAATTGTTTAACGTTATTAAAAATTGCCATTTAATTTTAATTACATATATAATTATATTATGTCAAAAACAATATTGAAATTTTATTTAATGATTTTATCTTATGCAACCCTCATTGTGTCGATTATTGTAAAGTATAGCTATTTTCGTGTTTACTGTGTCAACGTGTATGTTTAACAAACCAAAAAATCTAGCTATAAGAAATCTATGTATGTCTTTATATACCTACAGTAGTGGCCATCTGAAACAAAACCCCTTTAATAATATTGTAAATAATACATTCGAATTGTAAAACAAGACTCCTCTTGGCCGTATTTTACATATATAATATGTACAATACAATGATAGTTTGAGTACTCAATGTTGTTATTAATGTGTATACATACAGTTTACATAAACGAAACTTAACATTATTTAAGTCAATGAATGTTCATTAGATCTATGCATGTGATTTATGTCAATTGATATTTAAAGTGTTGTTTTTGGCTACAAAAATAATGGGTTCTTGTAGTTTTTGAAAAATGTTTTATTATGAATGTGTGAATTATGTACATACACATATGTATACGATTCACGATATTAAAATGTACACATAAAAAAAATAAAAAAAATAAAAATATTAAAAAAAAAATATATATATATATACATATGTAATATATATATATATATATATATATATGTAATATGTAATATATATATATATATATATATATATATATATATATATATATATATATATATAAATATATATATATATATATATATACATATATGTAATATGTAATACGTGTTACAGAAACTGTATCACTTGTGTGTTAAAATTATTTCAATGTCTTAATGGGAAATCAATATATTATATGTATACATGTACGTAAATCTGTATTATTGTGTATTGTGATTAAATATTGATTTAAAAATAAACTTGGATGTGTAATATTAACATACCTTTCCCCATATATATGTATAATAATATACAACAAATCAAACGATTCAAACACACACTTTTGTATAATATACCAAATGTTTTACACACAGATGATGGTCCAAAGTTGGACACTGAACTTGCATCTTGGAAAATTTAACATACAAACATTCATTTATATGAGCCATTATATTTTAAAATGGCGGAATTTCATAACACTTTTTGTTTGACTTAATTCACAAATCGTTATCACTTCTATTATGTAATTCGATATGTATAGAATCTCAGAAAAGCAGAATAAACGTATTACAGGCCACCAGTATTTTTGAATATTGTTAGCACAAAATGTTGTATTTAATGTTTGACGAGATATTTCTTCAAATGAAGAAAAGTGTACGTAGGTCATTTTTAATTATAATGGCTCTTATACAGACATATAATCATTTTGATTCAGACAATGAAAATATCTGTTGTATATGTAGGCTCAGAACATTGCGATTATTGCGTTTGCAATTAGCTGGGAACCCCAGCCAAGCTTCATTATAATACATATGATAACATTTATGAACTTTATATAATCATCTGCTGACTATTCATCAATTACCATTAAGTCCAATTTGAGGGGAAATTTTAAAAGTTAAAGATAAGGATAATGAATTCACTGTTTGAGGAAACCTTGGAGTCATGTTGCTATCCACTTAAAATGAATTGCTATGAAATAAAATGAATTGCTATAAAATGATTTAATCTTTTGGAATGATGAATAGTCTCCGGCGCTATGATGCGTCAGCTCGAAATAAACGGGTTCCTTTTGTGAAATTGACAATAGGAACCCATTTCAGCCCCCTCGTCCGCCTATCTCTGGTGATGAGTAGACTGCGGATAGAGACCGTGCTTTTTCCAGGAATTGGGGTGGTTTGGCTCTATTTACAAAGCTAGATTACAAAAAAAAAAGCTGGGCGAACCTTTTACAACAATTGAACAATAGCATTTACAACAATTGAACAATAAACGGCGCGCTGTGGATCCGGCCACTAGTTATGAGTATGGTTCGGCGCGACCCCGTGCTATTTGGACAAAAAATGGGTTCATCATTGTCTATAACAATGGCCAACCTTTTTTTTGCTCTCTAGCTTTGTATTTCATTGTAATCGACAATGGTAAACCCATTATTTGTCTCAATAGCACTGGGTCGCGCCGATCTCTAGTGATGTGTCCAGTTCGGCGCTCGGGTTCTGTTTTCCAGGAAAGAAGGTTGATTACTATTGTCCTACAAAGCAAAAAAATGGCTTACAATAAAAATTGACAGTAGTGAACCCATTTTTTTGGGAAAGAGCACTCTGGCGCCAGTAAGGATAGGCACTAGGGTGCTATTTTCCAGGAAAGGGGGGTTGCCTATTGTCAATTTCTATTCTGAACCCTTTTTTGCTCTCTAGCTTTGTAGGTTGACAATAGGCAAACCCTCTTTCCTGGGAAAATAGCACCCTAGCGCCTATCGTTAGTGATAATAAGTAAGGGGCGGCGGTCGAGTTGCCGCCATAAAATAACATTAGACCTCCCTATTGTCCGAGAAAGCAGGAGAGCAAAAGAAAATGGTTGACAATAGTGAACCATTTTTTTAGCCGTCGAGCATCTTGTCCGCCAGTCTCTAGTGATGAGTAGGGGTAGGACTGGAAGCGTGCTTTTTCCAGGAAACAGGGCGTTTTGGGTCTATTTTCCAGGAAACAGGGCCAACTACAAAGCTAGAGAGCATAAAAAAAAGATTCATCATAAAAATGAACAAAGCAAAGCGAACAATGAACAATTAACTGCGCGAAGTTGGTCCGCTCTTTAGTGATGAGAAAGGGGCGCTATAAGGGTAGTTGCCGCCCGATTTAATTTATGGGTTTGATTTATTTTATTAAAAATAGAATAAATCAAACATTGCTGTTCACATCGCTTATGAAAAACCCTAAAAATAGTAATCAAGAATAGATATTAATCATTAGACTCCGGACCCAAAGCGCGCCGTTTATTGTTCAATCGTTTTTCGCCGAATCTTTTTTTTTTGGCACTCTTGCTTTTCAAATAGAGCCAAACCGCCCCGATTCCTGGAAAAAGCACGCTCTCTATCCGCAGTCAACTAATCATACGGATCCCTTTCGCGCTAAGTCGCTTCATAGTGAATAATGGACTCTGCCAAACCCATTTTTTCGCGAAATATGGTTGAAAATCCGTTATTTTATACACGCTGGATGATTAATTTGAAATACTTTTATAGCTACAAAGTAGATACATTTATTTAGGTACTCGTACTCGTAAAATATAAATAAATGATCTGACCTATTTTACTTTGATGGCTGATAATGTGAATAAATGACAAGTCGTGTGTGAAAGATCCGAAAAACAAAGGATGTCAAGTTCAATTGACTGACGAAGCCAGACTGATTTGTAGATTTTATGAATGTATTGTATTTGTGTAGTAAAAGTATATACCTACAAAAGTCGTTGTGCACGTATAGCAATCGGATAGAAAATCATTGATGTGATCTCAAATTTCTCCTTGTCATCCTTTTGCTATATATTTTATATAATTTTATTTTAATTTACGAAATGTTTGCGACATCCATCACATCGCGTCAAAAATAATAGATATAATGTGAGGAGGGGGGGGGGGGGGGGTGGCATAAAAAAATACGTCTTATTCACAAAGAGTGTGTACCACCTTATAAAGGACAAGTTGCCCAGCATAGCATCCCCGATCCGTTGGCGTGTCTATTCTCTAGGCACGTATGTAGGTCTGCCCATACTCGCCCCGTTCTGTGAGAACCCCAGCGTATCCTCTGTTCGGGCACTTACTGAGTCCCGTTTAATAGAAAATCAAATTTCCAAAAATTGCTGACAGAAAATAATATAATACTTGGAGCCGCAAGCGAATTTTTTTTTTACTAATTATTGAATTCTTTCGAGCATTTAATTTCACTTATGCAGCATTATGAAATACTAATAGCTATGACAGCATTTTCGATACAAATTGAGCGCAAATTTATTGAAACTTGCAAAAGACAAAAATTCTACTTCTGGTTGTCAGATTTTGTTCAATTATTTTATTATTTATAATCACTATCAGTATTATAGACAATAAATATCAAGAAGATCAAAATAATTTAAAAGGTCAAAATAAAATAATGAAATATTGTTTTAAAAAAAATACTACTTCCGGTTTACGAATTCTAACCAAAACCTTATCAGTTCTAAGTTTGTACATAAAGAATACAAATGTAAATTTTCAGCTTTGATACGTTCAGGGGTTTGGGCAGAATAGTGGCCACAACATTTTAGAAATTTCTAAGAGTAAAAAAAACCCACTTCCGATTTATTAAATTTAGTGACTTTTTTTAATTTTTATCACATTGATACAAGAATTATAGTTGAATTTTTTCGTGAAGGGCACACATGTCGACAAAAATAGTGGAAGAAAAATTCCGGTTGACGGATGCTTACCAAATTTTATACATATATTGGCATCAAGCTTAAACTTGCAGATGTGAAATTTCAGTTCAATAAACCAAAGGGTTTCTGAGAAAAACATAAAAAAAACCTTTGATTCTCTAGAGTAAAACTACTACTTCCGGTTCAGGTAAAAATATTAGGGTATAAAATTTATAAGATTTCTATTACACGTAAAAAAATTTCAGTCCGATTCAGTTATTGGTTTGGGAGATAATTGGGAGGTACCATTACTGGTCAACTTAAAAATTTGAAAAAAATTTACATCGTATCGATAAGAATTTAAGTAACCGATACTAAGTTTCAGTTCGATAGGACTCACGGTGTTCAAAAAATCCCCAAAATACACAGACACACACACACATTTTTTCTAGATCATGAAAACGTTATCAGTGATCGATTCTGCGTTCGAATCAGTCAAATCTCGAGTTCGAATTTTCGCATGATCACAAAACTTCATATATTGTCACTACGTACACACATAGATAAAGTAAACACCAGATACATATTTGGAAATTATTATAGACGTAAATGCGACAAAAATAAAAAAATAATATAAATAATAAAGCTAACGCCAGAATCATAATAACATTTTGTGACTATAGGTATATTTACGAATAAAATATGTATGTAGTCACGAATGAAATATATTTTTATATGTAAAGACCTAGGTCAACATGCAAAAGATTATTAATTATATTGATCATTTGATTTGTCAGGGTAAAAATCTAAAAATATATTATTCAAGTGGTCAGCGTGATAAAATTGACCTTTGAATCGAAATTTCATTTATGAATTCCCCATTTAGGAATATTTGTATGGGTGAAAATATTAACAATAAGAAATGAGCGCGTATCCGTGGATGTATGGAAAATTCGAATATTTCACTTCGTGCCAAGAATTTCAAAGAAAATCTTAATTTATTTTTGGCATTCACGAGTATAATCCCCTGTACGTATAGGCGAGATATCAAGGTGTTTTCAACAAGGAGTTTGCTGAAATGACATTTATTAAGGTCATCAGGTAAATGAGCGTCAACAATGACTGTACTCGAATATATGTATGTATGTGCGAATTACAGGGGGTAAAAAGGTTTAAAACTAAGTGAGGAGAACATAAGTGGAATTCATTTGTGTGAAAAAAATCAATGTCAATGAAATGTTGTATGTGGCGAAGCATTAGTGGTATGGATCCGGGAGAGGCTTACAATGTTATCTACTAGAAGCGTTTTGTTTTACGGGTGGGCTCAGGATCCAAATGAAAGGCCAAAGTTGCTTTACATCATTTATTCATCGATTCAGGAGGAGGTCCACACGTACCCATCGCTCATTCCAGAATACTTGATCTACTGTGTGTACCTCCTTATAAAGGACAAGCTATCCAGCATAGCATCCACGATCCGTTGACGCGACTATGGTCTATCCGCACTCGCCCCGTTCAATGTATGAGAACCCCAGCGTATCCTTTGTTCGGGCACTTACTCAGTCCCGTTAGCCTAATCCGGGCTATCTATTGTTCACCCACGAATGCACTCAGACAGTGGATACTCTTTATCATGTTCCCACGTTACAAAAGGATACGTTTTTTTCACAAATTCAATATAATTCATTATGCAAATAATAAATATTTATTCAAATAATCTAGCGTTCTATTCGAATTGCATAGCTCTAGAATCACTTTCGTAGTTTTTTGATAAAGCTTATGGAAATTACATTTCGGTTTCTTCTTTGGCTTTGGGCGAGGCCAAGATTTTCTCCCTTTCCCAATTTGTCGGTCTTACATTGAAAAACAAAAATTTATTACGCATTTAAAAACGTATTTTATTTTTTAAAAATCAACCGTTAAATTAGCACGTTGGACTCTTTTCGTAGGTGTAAAAACGAGGCGATTTTATAGATGTTTGGTGGCTCCTAGGCTTTAATATGCTATACACTAGGCTAGGAGCCACTGAGTCTTAGCTTCTATAAAAAATAACTAATAAAAAAAAAAAAAGATAGAAACATGACTATGTATATATATATATTAACAAATAATTTCTCTAGTGCCATAATTGAGGAAGGGAGAAATGTAATACGTTTGTATGGACAAGGCGCTGATGTCCAGCCCTTTTAAGAAACGCTGCTAAAAATAAATTTCTGCGGCCTCAGTTTAGAAACCCTGCTTGCGTAATATTTCCTGGACACCAGTGAGGAATAAACATTATGAAATAAATTTATGCACATTTCATGAAATTATTATGGTCGACAAATTCAATAGAGTAATTATTAGCCACCGGACCCAGTAGGTGCCGCGTATTGTTCAAAGGTTGTAAATGCATTGTTAACCGCTTAGACGCCCAGCCGACGCGCTGAGCGTATAATAGATACGGCTGTTTGCGCCTTAAGGCGCTTTGGGCAGCTAAGCGGTTAAAGGTTTGCCGAACCTTTTTTACAAAGGATTTACAACAACGGAACAATGGATAGCACTGTGACTATCCTACCTCTAGTAATTATTTTCGAAAACGCAGCGTCGAAAGATCGGCGCTGAGTTGTCGGGTTACCGCTGAAGATATAGCAGTTGAGTTTGTTCTGGCTGAAGTGTCCAGTATATTGGTATTTATATTGTTTGATTCAGTGCTAATCTCGATCGGAGACTTATTGGAGTGTCATCGCCGGAGCTCACCTTGCAGCGAAGATTCTCCGTTGTATGTAAGTGCAACGGACGTTGAGTTTCATATTACACGATAAAGCTATCTATCGTCTCCAAAGAATGTTTGTGGAATGCTTCCAATTACTGCACAACTGCAATAATTACATTTTGATTCAAATTAAAAGTTTAATATAATTTTATCAAATAAAAGCATCATATTTTATTTTATTTTACATAGATATATACCAGGAAGGCTTGACAGGAAAACCCCAACGCGCCTTCCTGGACAATTAATTACAAACAATGCAGTATTTTATTATTACATAAATCACTGTATTTCCAGAAGCTGAAGAACACGAAATAACAATTAATTAATTAATTACAGAATTAATCTATGGATTTAAATTTATTAGTTGTTTTACCCGGCTTCGCTCAGTATTTGTAATATAAACAGCGTAAACATGGCGAATCTAATAGTAATTATTCATTTGTTTTTTTTATTAGATTTATTTGAATCGGATAAAAAATCAACTCGTCGTCGTAGAAATTTTGAATTGTTTACGAAATTCCCATCCCAAGATATATAATAAAGAAATTTGTAATATGCTTAAGTAATGTTGTGCACACTTATAATTGATGTACATATTTTTTTTTTTCAATCTTATTTCTTTGTTTTTATTTTGTGTACATATTTTTTACTTGATTTTTATTATTTTTTTATGATGTTTTTTTTATTTATGATTTTTATTATTTTTTTATTTATGATTTTTATTATTTTTTTATGATGTTTTTTTTGTAATCTTTATGATTTTTATTATTTGTATTATAATCACATTGACGCTTTGGGGCAACCTGTCAAGTCTCTGTGGTATTGATTTTTTTAAATAAAATAAAATAAAATAAAATATATACCAGAATCATAAATGTGTAAAGACTATATTGTGTTATGTACATATGTACATTGTTGGTGAGCCAAATAAAAATAAAAATAAAATAAAATAATACATACATGCTTACATACATACAAAGTCTCGAAATTATATATTAGATTTATTTGACAGAAAGAACCCAATGCGTCTTCCTGGACAATTAATTACAAACAATGCAACATTTTTATTACATAAATCACTGTATTTCGAGAAGCTCAAGAACACGAAATTAACAATTAATTAAAGAATTAATCCATTGAGACATTTATGGATTTTAGACTTGTACATAATTTTTACAAATTGTACATACAGTAAATATAAGATTTGTGACGACAGGAAAGATGATTTTTGCCAATTTTAAGGAACCGTTTCAACAATGATCAGATAAAATTGGCAAACTCTGATAAGAAACGTTCGATTTGGAGTCACAAAACCCCCAAATCTAACCAGCAGTATAGCGGATCGAACCCACTGATCACTTGGTGCTAAACATATACGGTACCGTTAAGCTATACTTATATATAATATCGCTATTCCGTCTGTGTGTCGGTCTAAGATAACCTTACTATAATAGTCGTTTCGATTCGACATACACGTGTACGTCACAGCTAAAACACTGCCAAAACGTATATACGAATACAACAACAAAAGAAAAAACTTATATATACTGATCGCTACTAGTGTATCCGCTTGGCAGAGAATTTACCGCCATCTATTGAAAATTTATTTAATTAATTAATTTTATTTTGTATATACATGGAGGCAGGCCTGGCGAGAGGGGGGGGGGGGGAAGTAGTAGGTAGGTAGGTAGTTTTGACCTTTTTTTCATAATAAGCGATAAAATATAAATATTAAATTATATATATTTAAAAGGTATTTGAAAAAAATTCAACCATCTGGGGATCGAACACATGACGGACGACACAGTTTTTTTTTTATTGTCATCGGGTACAACAATAGTATATGTATATATGTATATAATATCGCTGTTCTGTCTGTGTATCTGCGATAACCCTCGCCGTACTATAATAGTCGTTTCGATTCGACATACATATGTACGTCACAGTTAAAACACTGCCAACAAAATGTACAAATATAATAACGAAAGAAAAAACTTATACATATGTATATACTGTTTTCTACCAATGTTTCCTCTAGGGAAATTAATCTTCGAGCATTTAGCGCCATCTATTGAAAATTTAATTAATTAATATTATTATTAATTAAAATTAATTTTTTGAAAAAGTTTTAAATCTATATGGCGAGTGATAGGTTTCGACCGATTCCTGGCCTATGGAAACACTGTTTGTGTTTGTAAAAGGATCGTTTATTTATATTCAGTTGTTACAATGGTAATTGTATGTACGAAGAAGTTGAGCTTCTGAGAAGTGAGCTGGCTGAACTCCAGAGGTTCACTCTGGCGTCTGGAGCTGGTGCGTTATTTTTTTATGTACATTGTGGCTTGAAGCGTGCCGTGTGCAGATGTCTTTGTCTTCAGGACATATGTCGTAGTTGCATGATGACATCACTGTTGGGTTTCGTTCGTTTTACGATCGAGCGATGAACTCTTTCTTCTGGAATAGTCAAAGGGGACGTTGTCCTCGAGTAGCGATTAGTTCTGCATTTTTGTATATGAACGATGATGATGCCATCATAAGACTTGTGTATTGTTGTGAAATATATGCGATCACTGGTTTTGCTTCGGAATAGCACAAGCTGTGCTATATTCCTACAAATGTGTTTTCGAAAATAATTACACTATTGAAATTGTAGGCCATATCTTCATAATAATTTCATAAAATTGGAGTAAATTTATTTGATAATATTCATGACTATGGTTTCCTCATTGGGGCTCACGAAATATTACACAAGCAGGGTGGGTTTCTAAACAAAAGCTGCAGAAATTTATTTTGGGTTGCCACCTCTGACCCAGGTCTCACTCAGAAATTATTACAGTAAAATTATTTATTTATATAAATGATTATTAATAAAAAAATCACATTTCGAAATTAAAATAATAATTTTAGGTGAAAACATAACAGGAAAATATTTTTATCCATTTTTTATATGCAGGAAAATCGAGCGATTTGATGAAAAGAATGATATTGTTGTGTAAGGGTGGGTTCAGGATACAAGATAAAGGCCAAAGCCGCTTTACAGTATTTATGTATTCAACGATTGAGGGCCACACGTAACCACCGCTCACTCCAGAGTAGGTACTTGGTCTACCTTGTGTACCTCTTTATAAAGGACAAGTTGGCGTGTCTATTGATTAGACACGTAGGTATATCCACATTCGCCCCGTATTATGTATGAGATCCCCAGCGTATCCTTTGTTCGGGCACTTACTACATACCGTTAGCCTAATCCGGGGGTCTCTATTGTTCACCCACGAATGCACGTTACAATATTTTTAAGAAGGCAGATATACAATTTATCGGCACATAATTCTACATTTACATATTTTCAGCATCTAAACAATCTTAATTACTAAAAATATTTTAATGGACTGTCGTAAATGCTTATTTAATCATTACAATGTCGGTTAAATAAAAAAATATTCAATTTTGAGCATTTTTGATAAAAGAGAGAGAACAAAAGGATCTTGTCAAAAAAATTTCCTTAATAGTGATCGTAAGTGACAGTAAGAAGAGATTAGTAAAAATAGGACATGTTCTTTTGAAAACTCTAATATATCTATATTTTTAAGTAGAAATTAGAACGCGAAGTCGCGCGAGTTTTTAACGACTATATAAGAGTCTAACCAAAAAGCGCAGTAGAACAAAATCATACTTGAACTCTGCTGTATAGCATAGGTGCATAGGTTCGAATATCTCCTGTTTTTTAATCCTGTAAATATGATCCAAGATCACATGACGTAATTTTCTAGACATCGGCTACAGTTACAACTTAGCCTTCGTTCAAACACAACAAACACAATCAACTCAACCACAAGAAGACCGCAAATATCATCTGAATATTTGAAACGAGAAATGTATGATATTTTTATGTTGTACGAGTCTCATACATACTTGTAGACTTATTCCAGGAATCGGGGCAGAAGGTTTTGCTAATTTCTTAGAAAACCCATTTTTTACCGGTCTTTTTTGTTGTATTGCTTTGAATACGGATGGAACGGTCAAATTTTATTTGAAATTGCCCCAATGACCATCCGATACTAACACATATATCCGCTATATATGTACATATTTTTTATTTTTATTTTATTTTATTTTATTAATTGAAAAATCAACAGACAGGATGTACATAGATATGTATAAAAAAACAAATAGTAAATAAATAATATATGTAACATCCGAGTCCAATAATAGATTTTTACAAAAATGAAAAAGATAAATATAAGGAAAACAAATAAAAAGTAAAGATTAAAGGCATGACAAAATATGTAGAACATTGCATAATTAAACTATAGTATTAAAATATTTGGAAAAGGTTATAAAATAGAATATAAGAAGAAATTGAAATTTACAAATATAAAACAAATGAAAAAGGTAAATACAAAATAAACAAATGAAAAGGAAAAGAATGAAAGCTATAATATGATTAAATAGCACATTACATAACTAAACTAAAGTATAAAAATATTGGAAATATTGGAAAAATAGAATAGGAGAAGAAATGAATCAATCGGTCAAGATTCTCTTGATGTTAGACCTGAATTGATATAGGGAAATACCAAATAGATCAACCTCATTCAGCTCTCCGTTAAACATACTGTTGCGTAGGGGTGGGTGGAGGATCCAAGTAAAAGGCCAACGGTCGTTTCACAGCATTTATTGATGATTCAGGAGATACACGCAGTGTCACTGCTAAGTCCAGAATGCCATGATATCGCCTACGTACCGCCTTATAAGGGGTAGATCTCTCAGGAAATCTAATCTGTTTACCTACAGTATAGTCACGTATTCGGATATGTATTCCCACAGTATGAGAAGTGCACTCATTGTTTAGCTTTCATGCTCTTAGCTTGTCGCTAATCCCTAAAACCACTTACACCGGTCTCACGGTCTCTCAGGACGTCTAATCTGTTTACCTACTGTATAGTCACGTATTCGGATATGTATTCCCACGGTATGAGAAGTGCAATCATTGTTTCATGCACTTAGCTTGTCGCTAATCCTTAAAACCCACTTATACCAGTCGCACGGTATGCATTTAGTTAATCCGTTAACAGATATCCGTTACAGATAATCTTTGAACGGTCACACAGTCTCTGGGATTCTATTCGCTTAATCCGCGGCGTACGTAACATTACGATAAACGCGCTGCAGATAAAAATATTTTTGGGAATTAGTATTGAAAGGATCAAGTGAAAAGAGTGCAACGCGTCTAGAGTACCGAACTGGAATTCTGAAATTAACCTTATTCAGTAAATCAGAACAATCAAGGAAACCATTTATGAGCTTAAAGAAGAATAATATTAATTAATATCTCGTATTAATATCTCGCCATTAAGGACTACATGTATGTATATGATTGTTGGTGATTTAATTTTAGCTCAATTTCGAAAATTTATTTAAATTGTGTATGTTCTGTTTTAAATTTCGATATTTAGTTTAAATTTTTATATTTAATTTAATTTAATTGGTTCCAACGAGCGTTTTATTAACCAAACAAATGCTAACGCCAACGAACGTGCGGTAGCCATCGCCGAATATGGTTCGTTAGCCTTCGTTGGGCCGGTGTGTACGCAGCATAAGTTGTGTTATTAAAAAATCTATCACTACTGTAAATATAATAGTTTCGTCGCCGTGGGTGGTATTCTACATTTCTTCAAATATGGGATACACCGTTATCGATCACTGTCAAGCAAGGATAAATACAAGCATACAATTTGACCGAAAAGGGTCTAAAGGATCATTGTGGGGCTGGGCGCTGAATGTCACGCATTATTTTTTTCGAATGTTTAAAAGTATCTAAAATAAACCACGTGTCACATTCACTGGTGTGTGATTTCGTTCATATTCGAAAGTGAATTAGCCCATTGTCGCATTCGGGGCCGCGCATACCTTATGTACAAATGTGTGCAACGCACACAAGCGGTCGAAATATAAAGGCGGCCGAAAGAAATGAGAGTCGAAAAAATTACATTCCTTAAAAAATACGAAACAAGACATCGCACTTTTAAAAATGCATTTAGGTTGTCTTGCTGTATACTTGTGGGTTGCTGTTGCAAATTACAACTTGTAACACACGCGAACTATAATTCGGAGAAACAACGGGATAGCAGGTATAGCTTCGGTTCGCATAGAGCTAGGTCTTTTATGTTATATTATCATTGCGAATGCCAGATGTATTTCTTCAAGGATGTCGAGTATTGGTTGGTCATCGAAAGAACAATGTCCTAGATGTGGGATTGGGGGAAACAATACTTTCATGAATGAACTTGAAAACGTTCAGTCTCTCTTATCGTCTGGTCCTGTTCAGAACTAAACATTCTGGTTTTTCAGTTTAATTTTTATTTTGATTAAAATTTTCAACACCATATTTCTTAAAATACTTATCACAAGGTAAGAATTTGACACTACTCGCAGGTACTTCACTTTTTTACTAATCTTTTCTTAGTTCAGTATCGATTTTGTCGTGTGACGAAGTTTGGGTTCTTATCCGATCGTTTTCAAACTTTGCCATTTTGCTCGGCTTGGTCATCAATATAATTATTAATAAGATTTGTACAAATGCTGATAAAATTAAAGAGCGGCCGATTTAAGTTTGCACACAGACGGCCAAAGTCCTAGGCGCGGCCCTGGCCGCATTGCTTGGTGAAATTCCGTTTGTATTTGTGCAATGACTAAATCTGTCTATTTCGTCAATTATATCGGGTCGATAATTCACACCTTTATTTTTATCAATTATTGTCGTTCAACACTACATACTCCTACAAATGATCAATTCTGGTGGGTAAAGGTCTGTTCATACCTATCTAGCACAGAACAGTGATGCCAAGCCTTTTTGAGAAGTGGAAATTTTTTTAGAACTAACCCGTGGGTCACTCAAGTCAATGAAGGCATCTGAAGGGGGGTTAAAAGAATAATAATAAATTTGGAAATCTAAAGATTTGTTACCAGAAAAGTTTCGCAGTTGATCCTCCAAAAAGGATTACGTTTTTTTTTTATTTTACTATACTTTTACAAGTGAAGAGCAAAAAATTATGGTCAACTTCAAAAAATTATATTAAGACCTCTTGCATTTATGAATTTGATGACTTTTATTACAGCTAGCAATTCATTAGAAAATGTGTTTATGCATTGCTTCGCACATATATGTAACTTGCTGATGTAATGTCTAATAGTTTGCTTAACTCATTGAATGCTGACGTATTTTTTTCTGTTGAGCGCCTGCCACGCTAAAAATTTCGCCAACATTTGCAACTAGAATTATTTAGAAATCCAATAGAAAGCGGGTATAAAAATTGAAGCTAATTCAAACAAACCCTAAATCACTACCTCAGATAACTACCGCCGAGAAAGTTATGTAAAGGTGTGTTTTTAGACTCTCTCATATATCTTGCAACAATATAAAATAAAAAAAAGAAGTGCAGTTCCATCTTCTTCATTGTTGTTAAAATGTAATGCTCACAATCTAAATGCCAAGCCAATCTAAAATACTCAGCAGTTAGGGATTTCCATCGGGAAATTCTGCTATGGTTATAAATTCAAAAATTCCGGTGTCTTTATAAACGTTGACTAATGTTGAAAACATTTTTTTTCAATGCTACCTGGAAAGGCTTGGCGGGTAGTATTCTTGTTTATTTTTTACATACCCAAAAAACAAAGCTTGTCGGCGTTTTGGCGGCGGCTGATGGACTTGTTGGCAATACGCCGATCGGCGTTGGTCAGCATTCAAAGGGAATTCAGCCTTTAAATGCTGAATAAATGTAATGGGTGAATCAGAGTATGTCTAATAGTTTTATAGCTTAATTTTATAATTTAATAGCTTAAGCTGCTGATAAAACCAATATTTTCCCCACCATATTGGAAGCACCGTCTGTCGTTACTGTAAATACTGTTTTCTGTAAGTTGATATCCATTTCTTTTAATGTAGTATTAAATTCTTTAAAGGTGTCAAAATCAGTACACTTCCCTTTCAACGTTATTAGTATTTTTTTTAAATTTTCACTCGTCAACACGTGGTTCATTTAAATTAGCCAGCAGCATAACTCGGTCGTTAAGCTTCTGCCTAACACCAAGAGGCGCCGGGCTCGATCCAATGAGCTGACCTCGATTGAAAAGAATTTTTCTGAGTATATCTGTAGTGCTGCTGGTCAGACCTGGATATTTATGACTCCAGGTCGATCGTTTCCTTTCAGAGTTTGCCAATTTTCTCTGATTTCATTGTTGAAACGGTTCCCGATTAAAAATTTGCTAAAAACTATCCTACCTACTATGTCACCACTGTTTGAGTATGATTAACGCTGTTCTGTTTGTAATTGGCCAGGAAGGCGCATTGGGGTTTACCTGTAAGGCCTTCCTGGTATAAAATGTAATAAAAATAAAAAAGCCTTCTTGGGCCATTGTTTGACCCACGGGTCATAGGTTTGCCGTCACTGACATAGAATGTACCCAAGATTACTGTCCGTGCTTGCAGGGGGTCTACCTCACGGGTCCGAAAGTGAAACGCCCGAAAACGCAAAGATCGGAAGGCAAAGATCGAAAATCGAAAGATAAAAAAAGGGTGCATGGTAAATGGTACTATGTACATATAATATATATGAGTGGCATGCGGTGAAATTATCTCTCTTTTTTTCATACAGCCTTGTTTAATGTGCGCGCGCAGATACGGGAGGAAAAGCCTGTTCCTCTTGTTCCTGTCGTATCCTGCTCGCGCAAATTAAGTGAGGATGTACGACGGGGGGAGAGAGACTTTTACCGCACGCCACTGATATATATATACTAACCGTTTTTCATATGAATGTTCTTGTTTCTTATTCGAAATAAGAAACAAGAAAATTTTTTGTATGACCCGTTATATTTGAAAGTGGCCCAAGGCCAATTTTCAGTTCCAAAAACACTATTTCCGTTTAACTTAATTCACAATATTGCTACCACTTTTTTAATTCGATATGTCCAGAATGGGTGACCGTGTCGAAAAGTCGAAAATATTAGTTTATCATGCTTACATATGAAAAACGGTTAGTATATATATATCAGTGGCGTGCGGTAAAAGTCTCTCTCCCCCCCGTCGTACATCCTCACTCAATTTGCGCGAGCAGGATACAACAGGAACAAGAGGAACACGTTTTTCCTCCCGTATCACTATAATTGTCATATGTCTAATGTTATTTCATTCAACACAAACACTCACCTCAGAGGTCACTCGCTTAGACTCCAAAAAGATAAATCTAATAAATTGATCAGAGATACATTCTTTTCTAACACAGTGGTTTCAGTTTGGAATAGTCTTCCCAACGATTTAGTAACCTCTATTAATATTAATATTTTTAAGAATAAACTTGATACTTTTTTTAAAACCAAAGGATTTTTGTGATTCTTCTTTCCCATAATCATATTTCTGTATTTTTATCTTTTTTGTTTATATTTTTTTTTTCTTCTCTTATTTTATTTTATTTTAATATTGTTTTTTTTAATGTATTTTAATTTTTCTCATTTTTTTATTGCATATATGTATAATTTGTAAAATATGTTTATTTAAATCCCTTGGGCCTATCGGCTTTGCCGCCTCCCCCAAGTATATTAAATAAATAAATAAATAAGTATCCTGCGCGCGCACATTAAACAAGGCTGTGTGACAAAAAGAGAGATAATTTCACCGCATGCCACTGAATAATATATATATTATATATATATATATATATATATATATATATATATATATATATATATATATATATATATATATATATATATATATATATATATATATATATATATATATATTTAATATACATACATAGTACCGTTTACCATGCACCCTTTTTTTTATCTTTCGACTTAAGATCTTTCGATTTTCGATCTTTGCCTTCCGATATTTGCGTTTTCAGGCGTTTCACATTCGGGCCCGTGGGGTAGACCCGCTTTTTTGGTGCTTTATTGACTCTGATGGATTTTGGTGTTCAAATCAAGAGGGCAAAAAGTATGGTTTTGTAAAGGAATTCACAATAGTGAAATATTTGTTGTGCAAAAAGCATCCATCAAACGCTGATCTCGGTTCATCAGTATTTACTGGTGAATATTAGTGTCCTTTTTATAATTTTGAATTTAACTGATTCAACTAGGGCGGTGAGCTTTCTTCACCCACGTGAGAGACGTGGGGGCCGCCCTACTTAGTGAGAACATAGGCTGACATAATTATCGAGATGTCGACGAAGGCGTTTGGAAATTGAATGATAGGAGATAGAATTGAAAAACTCATGATTTCAACTACAATCAATAAACTTGAAATTTTATTTAAATACTAGCTGAACCCGGCATGCTTTGTAATGCCAGAATTAGGCATGCAATTCCCGTTCCCGTTTCTATTGATGGTTGGAGCTTACTAACTCAACTAACGTCTCTTCAACGCCGTGTCGTCATAAACCAACTGGTAAAGTGGTTACTAACAAGCACATTTCCTTGATTACATTACTAACAAACACACAATGGTGCTTCATACTTTCGCGTCAGTAAAATCTTAATTACGAATATTATTATTATTAAGAGGTTTTTTCCCGTTGTTTTTCACAGTAAGCTTCCCGGACATGCATACATCAAATCCTGAAAGTTCCATTGTAATCGGTTGAGTGATTTAGGAGCCTATACGAGACAGACAAACATACATTCAATTTTATATATGTATATATGTACGTATAGATTCTTAGCTCGCGAGTTATTTAGAAAAAACTATGGGAGCGCTTTTTTGATGGTACCCGAGTGGTACCATAGGGTGAAAGGAAGCCCACTAGGAAGATGAGTGGACGAAATTATAAAAAAAATGTGTAGGGAGAGATGGATGTTAGTTGCGCAAATGTGTAATGCGATTTCGAAACACATTTCCTTGACTACACAATGGTGCTTCATACTTTCGCGTCAGTAAAATCTTAATTACGAATATTATTATTATTAAGAGGTTTTTTTCCCGGTTTTTTTCACAGTAAGCTTCCCGGACATGCATACATCAAATCCTGATTGAAATTTTCCATGATTTCAACTACAATCAATAAACTTGAAATTTTATTTAAATACTAGCTGAACCCGGCATGTGTTGTAATGGGTTACACGACAATTGGTGCAAGTCCAAAAGGTTCAACGACAAAATGTACCCGAAAATTAGTGCACTGACAAAATGTACCCGCGACAAAATGTTCACGCGACAAAATGTACCCGCAACAAAATGTTCACGCGATAAAATGTCCACGGAAATAATGTTCAAGCGACAAAATGTTCAAAAATTCTAAATTTTTAAAGTTAATTATAAATAATTATTATTTTTCAATTTAAATAAGTAAATATCGAATACGGTTGAGAACACCTATCATTGACACTAATTTAATAACGCCCGCAATGTATACGATAGAAAGTAAATTATTCATTTAAAATAAAGAAAATTTTGGAGACGGTTGAGAAGCCCTGCCATATAAACTAATTCAATGTAATCTGCAGTTCATACGCTTAGAAAGTTTTTTTTTCAATTTAAATAAGTAAATATTGGATACGGCTAAGAACCCCTAACATTTAAACTAATTCAATGACATCTTAAAATGATATTCAATGAGTCACAATGACATTCGCTTAAAATGTAATTGTTCAATTTAAATAAGAATATGTTGGTGCGGTTGCGAACACCTGTAATTTATACTAATTTAATAACATCCGCGATCTATACGATAAAAAGTACCATATACATAGATAAATATAATACAATAAAAAGTTACTTTTTCCATTAAAATAGGAAAATTTACGATTTTTGAACATTCTGTCGCTTGAGCATTATTTTCGTGGACATTTTGTCGCGTGACCATTTTGTCGCGGGTACATTTTGTCAGTGCACTAATTTTCGGGTACATTTTATCGTTGAACCTTTTGGACTTGCACCAATTGTCGTGTAACCTTTTTGATGGTACCCGAGAGGTACCATAGGGTGAAAGGAAGCCCACTAGGAAGATGAGTGGACGAAATTATAAAAAAAATGTGTAGGGAGAGATGGATGTTAGTTGCGCAAATGTGTAATGCGATTTCGAAACACATTTCCTTGACTACACAATGGTGCTTCATACTTTCGCGTCAGTAAAATCTTAATTACGAATATTATTATTATTAAGAGGTTTTTTCCCATTTTTTTTTCACAGTAAGCTTCCCGGACATGCATACATCAAATCCTGATTGAAATTTTCCATGATTTCAACTACAATCAATAAACTTGAAATTTTATTTAAATACTAGCTGAACCCGGCATGTGTTGTAATGCCAGAATTAGGCAAGCAATTCCCGTTCCCGGGACTTGCAGGATACCTGCTGGATAGGTATGAACAGACCTTGAACCGTTTATCAATCTTACGACTCGCCAAACCTACCGACAGCCACTCGAAACTCAGACATGTCGGAACCCGTCGACAAATAAACGCTAAACATTACACTAGGTGTTTGAAACATTACATTACACTTGGTGTTAGGTGTTAAACATTACACTAATGCTTTGAAGGAGAAAACCCTACGAAGGACTTATCTCTCGCCAAATCTCTCCACTGGTCGCCGCCTTTAGATAACCGACAGTCGGTGGTGTGAGCACGGCTTTATTATGACGAGTGTAATATTGTTTGAATATGGCGGCCGTCTGTTATTCAGTGAGTCGCAGATGCGTGCCCTGGACGGTCGTGCTGCGCATGCGTGTTGCGTTCATTTATTTCTCCTATTTCCGTGCATTCATTTGTTTTCAACGGATTTGGCGCGTCGCACGCCGGCAACTGCGATCTATCAAAAGAACATTATCATCAACATTGCGGTGTATTCGTTCTTCCGAAGGAGATAATTCTGCGGGCTTTGAACTTCATCGTGAGTGTGATATTTTATTTATATTTTGTACACATGTTTATGATCTAAATATCAAACACTACATACATCCATCTACACAATTTAAATAACACACGACGTAATATACATATAAATACAATATTGAACGAATGAATGTATGCAATGACGAGATTGGTTCTCCGTTTGAATCTTTTCGCGAGAAGTAGCAAGCGGTTGACTCTCTCGTCTTGGGACCTCGGGTACCCGAGACGGTAGTAATGAAAGTGTTTGCGACTTCACACTGTATGTAATAATTTCATTTTTAACCTCTCGTTCGTCATTTCTATGTGTATGCGATGATGAGATTGGTTCTCCGTTTGAATCTTTTCGCGAGAAGAAGAAGCAAGCGGTTGACTCTCTCGTCTTGGGACCTCGGCTACCCGAGACGGTAATAATGAAAGTGTTTGCGACTTCACACTGTATGTAATTATTTCATTTTTAACCTCTCGTTCGTCTTTTCTATATGTATATCTGTAATACACAGTACACTCTCGATTATCCGTGCTTGAAAAATGTCAACACATTCAATGCGGGACGGGTATTAATACCCTTTACGCCGACTGATAGCACTGAGCAACAAAAAATCACGTTTTTGAGTTACCAGAGCGGAGACTAACCAATCTTTACTAAGTTTGACCCACTGAATTCGAATATGATATTGATTTTTGTTGGTGGGTGATCGTTTACGAGATATGAGCGTTTAAAAAAATCCGCGATTTTTACAGTTTTTTGACTTTTGCGGTTTTTAACTCAAAATTTAGGATTGTTACGCTCAAATTGAGTATTGGAATCAATAGTCAGATAATTTTCCTATTAATTGTTATATTTCATTGCTTTAAAATACTTCTAATTAATTGTCTAGCGAATTTTAAAAGTCAAAAATATATTTTTTTTTACGGATTTTTTTTCCGTGCTATTTTTCATTTATTTGGCAAATTTTTTATTTCACCATTAATCAATTTTTTTATTTTTTATCTAAACGTACTAACTAAAGCGGTAATTGCAATTTAAATGCTTTCGTTGTATATATGGTTGTATCGCGTAATATAAGGGCAAGCGAGATGGCATATAATCCACCTCACTGAGTACAGCGGTCGGACTATTGAAAATATCGAAAAATATTGAGATAGAAAACCAATCCTTATAAACGTGGTGAAATAAAAAATTTGCCAAATAAATGAAAAATAGCACGGAAAAAAAATCCGTAAAAAAAATATATTTTTGACTTTTAAAATTCGCTAGACAATTAATTAGAAGTATTTTAAAGCAATGAAATATAACAATTAATAGGAAAAATATCTGACTATTGATTCCAATACTCACTTTGAGCGTATCAATCCTAAATTTTGAGTTAAAGACCGCAAAAGCCAAAAAACTGTAAAAATCGCGGATTTTTTTAAACGCTCATATCTCGTAAACGATCACCCACCATCAAAAATCAATATCATATTCGAATTCAGTGGGTCAAACTTAGTAAAGATTGGCTAGTCTCCGCTCTGGTATTTTTTTTTTGTTGCTCAGTGTAGTTAGTTGCGGGAATTTTTATTTTTCACTAACCTCTTCTTACTTTTTATTATTACCGATTACGTAGTCTGGTGGTTATCGTCGGCTAAAGTATAAATACTCTTTGTTTTCTTCTTTTTTTTTTTTAAGTTATTTGGATTTCATGAGTTTGATATTGAAAAAAATTATCAAAAAATTATCAAATACTTTGAAAGTTATGCTTATGACTAGAGAGCGGTTAGTGAGCGTGCTTTTTCTCAGGAATCGAGGCGGTTTGGCTCTACATATTTACAAAGCTAGAGTGCAAACAAAAGGTTCGGCGAACCTTTAATAATGAATTTACAACAATTGAACAAGGAACGGCGCGCTCTGGGTCTGCTCTTTAGTTCTGAGGTTATGACTAGTCACCGGAGCCTGAGGGCATATGAAACAAAAATGTTGTACCTAAATATGATATTATATTCGAAACCAAGTCAAAATTTGATGCTTCGGATTATCTGTGTTTTTCAATTATCCCTGCCCGGATAATCGAGAGTGTGAACTGTTCTGTCTTTCAATTTTCGGAACTACATATGTACATCTAATACATATGTACGCTGACCATACCTTCTTTATGTAAGAGGACAGTCCTTTATTTCAATGCCCTTTTGTCCTTTATTTTGTAATATCGTCTATCGTTAAATATATTAAGACCGAAATATTTAAAGATGCAATTTATAAACTTTATCATACCTGTACTGATTACACTGAGCAACAAAAAAAATCCCCATAATTCCAATAGACACACATATTATGTAAATTCGAATATGAAAATGATTTCTGTTGGTTTCTTTTTGTTCCTGAGATTTGAGCGTCAATTTCTATATTTTATCAAACCTGTATTGATTACACTGAGTAACAAAAACGAAATTATGGGAGCGGAGATTAATTAGTCTCTACTAAGTTTGACCCACTAATTTTTATAGGTCTCTTTGTTTCTGAGAGTTGAGCATTAAAAAATATGCCCAATTTCTACTGTTATTTTGGCTTTTACAGTCTTTAACTCAAAATCTAGTATTGCTATGCCAAAACTGAGTATTGAAATAAATAGTCAGATGTTTTCGTATTGATTGATAGTGCTTTAAAATATTTATAACTAGTGTTTTTACCCGGCTTCGCTCGGTATTTGTAATATAAACCGCTTAATCATGGCCAATCTAATAGTAAACATTTTATTAAATTTATTTGAATAGTTTTATTTTATTTAAAATCTATTTGAATATTTGTTTGGACGAAGACGTCAAGGATTTACGAACCAACAATAGTTACAAAGTAACATAAACAGTCTCTTTCGAAATTGTATAGTAGATTGACTATCTAGCGAATTTTAAGTCAAAAATATACATTTTTTTCCGTGATACAATGCGCTAATTTTGCCAAGTTTTTACTTTACCGCGTTATTTATTTTTTTATCTAAACCTACTAATATTCGAGCGGTAAATTTCAATAATGTGTAATAAATATCATTGTTTAAAATTCTAAATATTGATGCTAATAATATAATATAAATATAAAGCATTTTTCTATGTTATAAAACAATTTTTAATGTGTTCTTTATTTTCTCCAAAACAATATACATATGTATGATGTTTGGCCGTCATTAATTGAAGACAACATATCATATACATTTACATGTTTTGTTCCAAATATTAAGAGTGACTTGTCTTTTGAATATAATAGTAGTGTTGTTAAATTGTTTGTAGGTATATATTATATATTTGCAAATTAAAATACATATATTTAAAATTGCAATTGGACATTTGACGCTGTTTTAAGGATCGAGTGTGACCTGTTCCATCGAGACTTACAATCAATGTGCAAATATTAACATAAGTAATCTCTCGAGAGAGGAGAGTATCTTGACATTGTTTACTAAATACATCCGCGAAATGTTGCCATTGTCATGGCGATAGTGAAATTTGATTATTTTATTGTTTATAAATAGATAGGGCTGGACCCGGTTATCGATCATGAAACGAGGCTGGGTGTATTTCCAGGAACGCATTCACAGTGCAGCGATAATATGGTAGACATGTACACACATTGTATACCATATATGATGTGTAATCCTTTGTTCGGAAATGAACTCTTCCCATTCGCTTTTTTTTTTGTAGGGACTTTTCATCTTATTATCGTATTAATTTTAAAGATATACTATTTAAAGATCCTGTATTCAAATCTAAAATGCCACTGTGCCCGAAATAAAAGATTTCCAATCAATGTGTCCTACCAGTGATGACGTTTGATGACGTAAACTGGGACATCGAACGCCAGAATGCTGCTCAATGTCCATTGAAATCAAAAAAGTTTAGAACGCTGTATGCTTGGAATTACGAGGAGAGATTGAAAACGGAATACGTGGGTTTATTAAAGTATGACAAAGTTGGTTGATGTAATGATGAGAGGAAAGAAATTGAAATAGCAATGGGCGGGTAACGTAGCTAGAATAGTAGATGATACATGGACGAAAGTAGTTCTGGAATGGTACTCGAGAGGATGTAAAAGGGTGCAAGGAAGGCCACAGGGCAGATGGGTGGATGTAATCAGTTGAGGTAGGATAGTCACAGTGCTTTCCATTGTTGTAAATCTTTTGTAAAAAAGGTTCGGCAAACCTTAAACAATGCATTTACAACCTTTGAACAATACGCGGCACCTTCTGGGTCCGGTGACTAGTAATCAGTCTAGTCACCGGACCCAGAAGGTGCCGCGTATTGTTCAAAGGTGCATGCTTTGTTAAAGGTTTACCGAGCCTTTTTTACAAAGGATTTACAACAATGGAACAATGGATAGCACTGTGACTATCCGGTGTCTAGTAATCACTAATCAGACAAATGTATAGGATGAGAGTTGATCAAATCAAGATCATGCCATTTGATTTATTTTATAATTCACTGTTTTATTTATTGTAATATGACGACAATGTAATTTTCTCAACAATATTATGGATACAGATTTTTACTTTATCTATGTACGTAGTAACAATAGATTAAGTTTTGTGTTCGTGCGAAAATTCGAACTCGAGATTTTGACTGATTTGAACTCAGAATCGATCGCTGATCACGTTTTCATGGTCTATTATAGAAAAAAATTGTGTCTGTGTTTTTTTTTGAGGATTTTTTGAACAACCTTAGTCCTATCGAACTGAAACTTAGTATTGGTTATTTATCGATACGATGAAAATTTTTAAGTTGACCGAAAATGGTACCTTCTCTAGGTGTCCTCTGTTTTTTGGTTTCAATTATCTTCCAAACCGTTCAACAAAGACTTTTTTTTTTTTAGATTTAATAGAAATTATAAATTTTGTACACTTATATATTTTTAATTGTTTTTACCTCAGCCGGAAGTAGTACTTTTAAGCTAGTTTTATTTTTTTCTCAGAAACTTTGTATTGTATTGAACTGAAATTTAAGCATAATACCACGTTATACATATATAAAATTTAGTGAAGACCCGTCAACCGGAAGTGGCAGTTTACTCTTGTTCGATTTTTCTTCCACTATTGTTTCTACCCTTTAAATATGTGTGTATAATCCTTGTATCAATGTGATGAAAATCATTAAAATCATTAAATTTAATAAACTGGAATTGGGATTTTTTCCTCTTAAAAAAATTTAAAATGTTGTGACCACACGATTTTTTCCACACCACTGAACATATCAAGCTGAAAATTTATATTTGTATTACGTACTAACTTGATAAGGTTTTGCTTAGAATTCCACAATTAGTAAAACAATATATAATTATTTTATTTTGACCTTTTAAATTATTTCTATATATTTATGTTTATAATATTTATAGCGATATTAAGTAATAAAAAAATTTAGCTTTTGTTTTGCGTAAGTTTCTCCGCATTTGCAATTTTTGAATAAATTATGTTCATAATACATCTTATATATATTTTAATAGCTACTGATCTACTGACACCGGATAGTCACAGTGCTATCCATTGTTCCATTGTTGTAAATCCTTTGTAAAAAAGGTTCGGCAAACCTATAACAATGCATTTACAACCTTTGAACAATACGCGGCACCTTCTGGGTCCGGTGACTAGTGATAACTAATGCCCGGACCCTGAGGGGGCTGTTTATTGTTCAAATGTTGTAAATGCATTGTGAAAGGTTTGGCGAACCTTTTTAACAAAGGATCTACAACAATTGAACAATAAACGGCACGCTTCCGGTCCTACCTTTAGTGATAACTCCACAGTTTACAAGTGCCGACTTGAATATTTTTCCCTATGTGCTATCCATTGTTCCATTGTTGAAAATCCTTTGTAAAAAAGGTTCGGCAAACCGCATTTACAACCTTTGAACAATACGCGGCACCTTCTGTGTCCGGTGACATTTTATGTAACTTGCAAATAATTGCGAGATTACGCTAATATGTTATTGCCCGCGGCAGGTCGCAAGCGATTAGTCACACCTCCCCGCATACAATGTGTTAACTAAAGACTCCGTTATGTATGAATGTTTCATTGTCGAATTTTGTTTTTTAACCTTCATATATTCGTCAAAAACAAAATAAAGTCGTGGGCTGGTCACAGCCGAATCATTTGTAGGGCTTTCAATTCCGAGTAACAAAAAAAAACCCTTTTTATCTCGGTTATGTACCTAAACAACTGCAAGGATCGAGTTTTGGGGCGTTGTTTTTGTGATAAAATTCCAAGTCTAGTGCACGTGTACCGGGTTTCTTTCGTAATTTGTTTACGAAGTATATTATAAAATTGTTCTCCACCACCATTCTTTGAATTTCGACGCTTTGAATCACGTTTTTGAAAACGTTTTATGCATGTGCTACAATGTTTCAGCGGTTACCAGACTCGAGTCCGACATCTGAAATCCACGTCCATAAAAATCATCCAAATATAGACGGTGCTACGTGCCTGAACAGGTTTTGCAGAATTTCAATCGTCCATATTTGTCAATATCGACTGGGTCTTTGCGATTGTTCCCTCAGCTTCACCGTGCTCGTTCCGAACGTTCCTTGTACATCATATATCACGTGTTTTGTTCTCATTGCCGTGTATTTATTAATCTTATCACAGCAACCGGAAGCGGTTAAATATCGCCATATGCAAATATATCAAATAATAACTTTTACAACAATATAGTAAACAAAAATTGTTGTTATCCGGAAAGTATAGATTTTTAACGATATTTTTATATAATAAATGCGTGTCGTATGTGTTGTGTTACAAGTCTGACATTGTATTGAAAATCAGACTGGAATCGAGCTTGCAAACATATATATAATTTTCGATGATGAAAACACCCTTCAAAGGGCTTCGACCCTTTCAAATACCTGTACATACGTGTAATCCGTCTGCGAATATATACACAAGTGAAACGTATATACATTGCTGTCTCTTCCGTGAATTGCGTTGTAATATTACATACATACATATAAGAACGTAAAACAATTTTTATTTATTCTTATTAATTATGCAATATTATTATTATAATACTAGTGTTGTACCCGATGAAATATCATCGCATATTAAGTTATTAAATAAAAGAAACGTTCCTGTTTTCGATTCGAACGCGGTTCTAATTTTTTTTCAATGCCTTTTGAATATATTTAATTTACTATTTATATTTAATTGTTCAATTTGAAAAAAAAAATGTCAAAAACTGCCCACCTACCTACATATAAACAATTAATTAATTTAATAAACTATTTCGCTATCAAATTTTATTTTATTCACTAATTAATATTCTATTGATAACACTGTTCGACACGAAAAATGGTTCAGAGACGAAATATGACTTTTCTTATAGATCTATGCCCAGTGAATACGAATTTGGTAATAAAAAATGTTGAGTGGCTCGAGATTCGGAGATACATGTATGTGTTTTTTAAATCGCTCGATTTTTCTATATCTTCGTGTTGTTATCCACTGTTAATGCTATTTTATATTGATTATTTTCTATCGAAACATGTTTATTGGGATAGTGTTCTGGCCACAGTATTAGTATTAAAAGTGGGAAAAAATGCCAAATGAAAATACGTACTTTTGACTTTTGATTTGTATGTATATATTGTCGCATTCACTCTATATATATATATATATATATATATATCTCGAAGAAAGGAACGGCAACAAAATTAAAGTTTCGGGTGTACAGCCCTCTTAACAGTGGAAAAAAATCCCAAGTGAAAATACATACTTTTGACTTTTGATCTGGACGACTACTTTGAGAGATTTGAAAGCAAAAACGTACTACAAATGAAAGATAAAATACCCGACTGTAGATTCCAATATTCATTTTGAACAGGAAATCGACAGATTTTGAGACATCGACCGAACAACACCAAGATATAGAAAAACCGCGCGATTAAAAAAACACATACATATCTCCGAATCTCGAGCCAATCTACATTTTTTATTACCAGATTCGTGTTCACTGGGCATAGATCTATAAGAAAAGTCATATCTCGTCTCTGTAACATTTTAAAAGTCGTCATTTGTCGAACAGTGTAATTAGAAGGATTTGAATTTAATAATATATTTATTGAATATGAATATGTATAGCGTAAAAATAAGTATCAGTACATTTTAAGCACCCGAATAAAAATAAAAATAGACATGGAAAATAAAAACAAAAATCTAAAAAATATTTTTGTTTCGAAAGCATTATATTTTTTAAGTAGGTACAAAGTACTTCATATTCAATTTCATTTTATATATATATATATATATATATATATATATATATATATATATATATATATATATATATATATATATATATATATATATATATATATCTCGAAGAAAGGAACGGCAACAAAATTAAAGTTTCGGGTGTACAGCCCTCTTAACAGTGGAAAAAAATCCCAAGTGAAAATACATACTTTTGACTTTTGATCTGGACGACTACTTTGAGAGATTTGAAAGCAAAAACGTACTACAAATGAAAGATAAAATACCCGACTGTAGATTCCAATATTCATTTTGAACAGGAAATCGACAGATTTTGAGACATCGACCGAACAACACCAAGATATAGAAAAACCGCGCGATTAAAAAAACACATACATATCTCCGAATCTCGAGCCAATCTACATTTTTTATTACCAGATTCGTGTTCACTGGGCATAGATCTATAAGAAAAGTCTCTGAACCAAAAAAAAAAGTCGTCAAAAAAGTCGAACAGTGTAATAAATATGCTTAAATTTGAATAAAATTATCGATCGAATTTGATTAAGTGAATTGAAAATTAAATGATCTGACTTGACTTCTGGTCAATCTTAAATTGTTTTTGATAATTTAATAAAAACAGCAAAAAAATAGGCGAGGGTGCGCAAGGCGCCCCTTGGATCTAGCACCCTTGGCAACCCCCCCCGTTGCCAATGCGTTGTTAGAGCGATTTCAGACTAGCGTTTTACACGCGCGTATAAGCTCATTTTTGCAAGTGCATATAGGCGCATTTACACTTACATATATAGCCTTAAATTAAATATAAAATATCATAAGTTATTATTATAATTTTATTTTATACTTACATAGTCGCATATACATATGCGCATACATGCACTTCCAAAAACGAGCTTATACGCGCGTATAAAACGCTAGTCTGAAACCGCCCTTACGGCACTCTGTTCATTCATGAAAATATAGTGTTTTAAAACCCCCCAATCCCACATATAGGTCATTGTTTTTTCGATGACCAACCATATTCAACATCCTTGAGGAAATATGTACATATGGCAGTCGCAAAGATAATAGAACATAAAATACGTATTTTTCTTTGCGGACCAAAGCTATTCCTGCTATCCCGTGTTATGTTGTGAATATCTTACAACCTATGTATGTACTTATATTACTCTTTATTCCCGCTTGTTATCTTGATTCTTTGAACGCACGCTTAATTGATATTTTCCTTTAAAGTTATTTATGAGACTTCCAAAATCTTTATTGTTTTAGTTGCATTTTTCTCAAGACTCAATGCTACCTGCGTGACAAATTGTGTTTCTCACAAAAATCAAAACCCTCTCAAATCTGCGAGACAAATTGTGTGCATCTACTCAACCATTTCTCGATACATTCAAGACACATATGTTAACACTAAAAATATCGTTTTTAATTAACTTTATTGCTTATTCCCACGACTCACGCTATCCTTTAAATCTGCGTAACTAATTGTGTGTATCCACGAAACCATTTCTCGATACACTCAAGGGTCAAAGTATTAAAGTCTTAAAATATTGTTTTTAATTAACGACTCGAGTTTCCCCTAAAATATTATTTTCTCACGAGTTATGATTTGTTCAAATTGTTATTGAATATATACTGATGTTAAACATATGGAAGATCACTTGCGATTGAACCGTCTAACTAGTGACTTGCGATCAAACAGTCTTACAAGGCATTTGTGATTAAACTGCCTAACTAGTAAACTACTAACTAGTAACGTGTAATACAAACTTGTACATTAACCTCGTGTATACTTACTACTATTAAAGAAGATCTTATAAAAAACTGTGACTATAATATTTGTACACCATCTCCTACACGTCCCCGTAACACCCGCTATTTCCTCGAATTATAGCTCGGGTGTGTTACAGGTTTTAATTTGCAACAGAAATCCACAAGTATACAACAAGACAATCTAAATTTATTTTAAAAAGTACGATGTCTTGTTTCTTATTTTTTAAAGGAGTATAATTTTTTTCACACGACGAGTTATGACTTTTCAGATACAGATTAACAATTATTTAAACAGGTATACGCCCATTTATTAACACTTTGTGATCGGATCACGAGAATTCTTGTGTTTACGTAGTCTGCTCTTGGACTGCGGGCTACGAGAAAACTCGTGTTCTTAAAATATTTGTAATCAACGACATCTCTATAACTGGATACATACTTCATATACAAATGATAAAATCGGAACCTGTGTTATATATTTTGTCTCGTGGAACCATTTAAACTCGTAACATGTGTTTGAAATTTGTCACACCCATTTTTTTCAATCTTTCGCTTGTTTCTTCCTATTTCACCCTAGATGTAGGTTTCCGTAAGACGCTGACCTTTTCGGTTCTTTTGGTCGCTTTCGTGAATTTGAATTTGAATTAATCCGTAAAAATGGCTTCTCGTGCTGATAATCACTGACCCGGACCCAGAAGGTGCCGCGTATTGTTCAAATGTTGTAAATGCATTGTTAAAGGTTTGCCGAACCTTTTTTACAAAGGATTTACAACAATGGAACAATGAGCGGCACCTTGGCTATCCTACCTCTAATGATCAGGATGAAATATTTGCCGATAATAATGCACCAGCACCAACGAAACGTGCACCGACAACGGACCATCCCCTAAGGGCCGGGCCGCACCGCTCAACTCGCGAACAATTTGGTTGAGGATAGGGTTGCCAGATGATATCCAAAAGGAGGACATGTCCTCCTTTTCCATGTTTTGTCCTCCCGTTCTCCCTTACCTACTGTAAGTCTTCCTTTTTGCTAAACATCGGGGGGGACTGGCGGGAGGCGAAAAAGGGTGTAGAGATTGACGATGATAAGCTATACGATCAATTTTGTAACTTGATTTCATTTCTTAAATCAAAATCAGATGAAGATGAAGCATATTATGATTTGAAGTTGCACGAGCAGTGAACAATCTACTTCAAAAGTGTTAAAAACAATGAATGTTTCTCAGAACTGCTCAAGATCTGCGTTTTATTTTTGTATAAGTGCACATAACGCAAATGTGGAAAGAGTTTTTTCACTGATTAATACTCAGTGGAGCAAAGAGAGGAATAGACTAAGTGTGCAGTCAGTTAAATCTTTAATTCTTACTCAATACAACTTCAAAAACATGATATGCGAAGATTTTTATAATTATTTGTTAAAAACCAAGAACTTCTTTCCAAAATTGGCAGCTCAGCTAAATATGATTAAAATAATATAACAAAATTCGTTTAATTTCTGAATTTCCTCCTTTTTTACAGAAAATCCTCCTTTTTAGACCCATCTGCCCTCCTTTATTAAATTATCATCTGACAACCCTAGTTGAGGGCGACCAGACCAATGCATGCAGGTAGATGGGACATGCCACACCCGTCAACTTGTTCGTCGCACACATTTCCATATATTTTTTCGTGTCGCGCAACTAGTCGGCCGACAAAGTTGCACGGTGCGGCCCGGCCCTAAGATTATCTATGGATTTACGAAGTCATAAATTACGGCCCATAATGACAAGCGGCACAAAAAAAATCCGTGTTTACCGCCCAAAAGAAACGCAGTGAAACCCGATACTTTTGCGGGTAAAAGTGAAAACCCTCGACAGGGTGGAGGCTCGGTTGACCCGCTCCATCCTGTGATTGGCTACTCTTCGCGATGCCAATAGTATTGCCGTGCCCTGAATTAACTCGACTTTTATCTGATGAAACCTGGTTCACATATAATTTCGAACTGTTGGGCAGCGTACGGAAATATTCCACATGCTGCGAATGGAATATACACGCATTCCTTTTTGGTTCAATACAAATGCATCTAAATATGAATCAAAATGCATTTTTGAGCATAATCAATCTCGCCCGCATTCTATCAGAAATTATCATAACGCCTTTTTATCTAAATATATATTTTCGCGCCATGTTCGCACGCGAGTGAAGAGCCCGCTTAAAACTATAATCTTGTTACATTTTATTATTTCATAATAAAACTGAGCAACAAACAAAAATTACCAGAGCGGAGACTAACCAATCTTTACTAAGATAGACCCACTAAATTCGAATATGATTTTGATTTTTGTTGGTTAGTGATCATTTAGCGATTTTTACAGTTTTTTGGCTTTTGCGGTCTTTAACTCAAAATCTAGTATCGTTGTGCTCAAAGTGAGTATTGAAATCAATAGTCTGATGTTTTTCCTATTGATTGTGATATTTCATTGCTTTAATATAGTTATAATTAATTGTCTAGCTAATTTTAAAAGTCAAAAATATATATTTTTTACGGATTTTTTCTCCATGCTAATTTGCATTTATTTGACAATTTTTTTTATTTCACCGCGTTTTCCGGTTTTTTATTTCACCGGTTTTCTATATCAATACTAACTTGAGCGGTAATTGCAATTTAAATGCTTTCAAATGCACCAACATTTACATGCTTTTTTTTACGTAATGCAACAAATTTTTAAATTTTTATGACGAAACGGTTTTAAAAAAAATTTCTCGTGGCATGGTATTTTTATTATTACTAACCTATTCTTAGTTCCGAAACGATTTCTTACTAATTATTTGTTTCTAAAAACTAGCGTATGCTCGTCAAAAGTTGTCGAATGAGTTTAAATTTGTGTCGAATTTTATAAAAAATATACAAATTAAAGTATTTTGGGCCTTTTCGATCCAAAAGACCAATACTTTTCCTATTTTTTTATATATTAGTTCGGTCTTTCTATAATTCTTATGAAGAAGTTAATAAATACTCTTTGAGTATTTATACATATGTAGATCTTAAGCAGGCCGTAAATCAATTAATTGTATGTTGATCGTAATCGCGATATGAACGTCTTCAAACAGAAAAAGATTTTTACTATAAATCAGATCTCATCTCCGTTTGAAAATAATCAATGACTATATGTACATATGTTACATGCTCAGCCAACAAGCTGAGTTGAATTAAAATCAAATGAATTTATTGGAAAGCGCATGTAACTAAACATATTGCACCAAATTTACGAGCTAGAACGAAGAAACAATACAAAAACTTGCGGTTTGTGTGGTTACAAGTCTGAATGGGACATTTTATAAAACCTCATTTGAATGTGGAGGTAAATTAGGATTATGAAGAAAGATCTGCGGCCAGGATTCTTTAATGCACAAAAAATGGTTCATCTTTTGTCAATTAAGAGGGCTGGACACCAGCGCCCTGTCCATACAAACGTATTAGACTTCTCCCTTCCTCAATTATGGCACTAGAGAAATTATTTTTTAATATGCTATGGATATCCATCATTGGGATGCATCTATCGTTTTATTTTTTTGATTATTTTTTATAGGAGCTAGAAGCCGCCAAACATCTATAAAATCGCCTCTGTTTTACACCCACGAAAAGAGTCCAGCGTGCTTATTTAACGGTCGATTAAAAAAAAAAAACGCGCATAGTTGCACAGAAAATATCTTTCTCATACCGATGATGAAATTTTTTTAAAAATTGGTCCAGTTTCGGAGGAGAAAATAGGAGAATACGAAATCTCGATTTTGTCGATTTAAAATACGTTTTATCTGGTTGAAGCGCAACTGTCGCATTCATTTAATATATATATTGATATATATTATCGCATTCACTCAATATATGTATATATCGAAGAAAGGAACGGCAACAAAATTAATGTTTCGGGTGTACAGCCCTCTTAAAGGCGAAATCACACAGCGCGGTATGTGGTATGTGGATCGTCGACAAGTTCTCCTACATTTCTGAAAACCGTTATCGATCACTGTCAAGCAAGGATAAATACAAGGATACAGTTTTACCGAACACACCCAGGGGGTCTTTTTTTGGAAGTTTTAAAGGACTATACCTTGTACGCATCCCATGAACGCGACATTTTTTTAAAACTATCTAAAAAACCCACGTCCCACATTCACAGCTGTGTGATTTAGCCCTAAGGATCGGCGATCGAGTTGCTGCCATAAAATAACAATAGACCTCTCCATTATCCGAGAAAGCAGGAGAGCAAAAAAATGATTTACAATAAAAATTGACATTTTTTTTGCTGCCGAGAAACTCGACCAGCATATTTTAGTCAGAATTTTATAGGCTTTTTAATTATTTAACTTTGCAGCTAAATATTGATGCAGCATTTTTATTCGCGACTTTGTCAGCGCAGCATTTTCGTGTCAGCATTCTCATTTTACAATGTGGCGTTATCATCGACAGGGAGTCATCAATTCACTATCGACTAAAAGCTAAACAATTCTCGAAATTGATTTTGCAATTCGAGCAACAATATTGTTGGTGAAAAAAGAATTTCTTACCCTCTTGATGTAAAAGGTCACAAAATACTTCTGGATTTTTACTTTATCTATGTACGAGTAACAATAGATGAAGTTTTGTTTTTAAAGAAAGTGTTTTTAAAGAAAGTGTTTTTAAAGAAAGTGCCTCAAATAGCCATCATCCACGTCCCTTTACAAAGGGATTCCGCTTTGGGAGTTGAAAACATAAAGTCGCATCTTGACAGATTTATGTAAGGTTGTTTATTGTATTATGGGCACAAAAAGATTCAGATATTCGATGATGTTTTAAATTGCACAATACACAATTCTTGGAAATTCGTATATTATGAATATTGACACGTATGAATATTGCCACGTATGTATACTTGTCAATGATAATATGCACAAGTATGCGTGTAGTGAATTGTGAAACCTTTTGCACGTTATTATCAACGAATGAGAAAATAGTGTCCAATGAATGGTATTTAAAACATACATATGTAGATATATCACGTAACATGATCCATTTACGATAATGATAATTTATCATAAATGAATCATGTTACGTGATATATCTACATATGTGCATTTGAAAAGTGTCTGTATTGAGATTGTTTTAACCCATTTTTGCCCGAATTTTTTTTTCCTCAAAATTTATAATAATTTCAACAAATCATAATGTTATATGATACATAACATTTTTTTTTCTTTTTTTATTGCATTCGTATTGGTTTTATACGAGTTTTTCGAGATGTTCCATATTTGGAACACTGGGAATACAACGAGGTAGCGTTATAAAACTAAATTAAAAAATAAAGTTTATTTCAACACAAGCAACCTTATAAAATAGTGTGCATAGATAGTCAAGTTATGTAAATATAATATATATACATGAATTAACGAAAATGGAAGGTTTTAAAACATCCTTCATACAAATTTACACCACATTTTTCACAACATTTTGTGGCATGTTTTTTTACAAAATGCACATCGATTTTCTGTATCAGCTGGAATCGTCCAATGATCTAGCCGATCACATCGAATATTGAAAGGCACCCTGCTAGATAATTCTTTTGAAGATTTTGGCTTTCCTCCCCCTTTTACGGGATTTCCGTTAATTTTTAAGTACAATTGTACTATATTTATTCTAAATTGCAAGTAATCTAACTTTATATTTTCTGGATTTTTTCATTGTTGTTCCTCTATAGCCGTACTCAACAATTCTTCAACAATTTCTTCCATCTCTGATGTTGTTAAAAATCTGAGGGAAAAAAAGCTCAGATTTGTGTCCCCAAACACAAACCCAGTGTTCCAAATTAGGAACATGGATAATATTGTGAATAAAAAAGTTACATATGGACAAATTAAAAAAAGTACTACACATAACGAATCTATAACAATTAGAGATTATAATAAATATGGTCAATATGTAATAAATGTGTTATAAAAATGTGTAAACTTACTTGTCAGATAACATTTTCTGTTGAACGTGTTACGGGGACAAGTAGGAGATGGTGTAGAATATTATAGTTACAGATTTTGTCAAATGATTATATTCTTTAATTAGCAGTAAATATAAACAAGACTAATATACAAGTTTGTATTACAAGTTACTAGTCTCGATGTCCTACCACAAGTTACTAGTAAGGCAGTTTAATCGCAAGTAACTATGTAGTAATCACAGTTAAATCACAAGTTACTAGTAAGGCAGTTTAATCGCAAGTGAGGTTCAATAGATCTAACATGAGCATTTATACACAAAAGAATGATAAGCTTTAACCAATCACAGAATTTTGGCAAATAACAAAGTGATTAAGATACAGAGCAACATCCGTGTGTAAGACAGTTTTAATATTTGATTTATGTATCCTTTGAGAGTATCGAGACATTTTTGAGTAGAAACACAATTTATCATAGAGATAAATAGAGATAATAATATTTTAGGGTTTACACGTATCGTGGGACAAAATGCAGCTATAGAAATAAAGATTATTAAAAGTAATACTTTGTATTTCAACAGGTCATTAACTGTGTCGTCTTATATAGCAATCGTGTTAGAAACTCGCATAAATTATAATAGATAAGAAGTTAAGTAGATAGAGTTGAACAGAATAGTTGATTGTACAGGATGGAAGCAATAGAGATATTGAAAGTCTCATAATTAATGAGGGATAGCTTTAAGAGATACCATCATAAGTAGTTAAAAATGAAACAGATGTTCAAACTTAAGGTTAAAGGGTATTATTCATAAGTATATACATAGGTTGTAAGATCCTACCACATAACAAACGTATTTGATGCAAATAAAAAAACATTGCTCACTCCCACAGGTTACAACCTAAAAAAATACTACACGAAACGATCCCCACACTTGCTAACTGTAGACTGATACAATCTAAACTTTTATTGCGTCATGCATAATGGAGTGGGGGTAAAAATACTAAATGTTCCAATATTGGAACACTGGGCAAAAACGGGTTAAATACCATTTATTGGTCACTATTTTCTCAATCGTTGATAACAACGTGCAAAAACTTTTACAATTCGTTTGAAGGTAATATTGAAACAAATTATTTATGTAAATGTAATATTTATATAAATACAATTTAAAAAGTTTTCACGACATTTTGTTCGCTGTTACAAAATTATCCATCGTTGCATTTAGGAACCCTCAAAACTATATCAAATTCGACTTTTATGACAGTAGGGTCGAGAAGCAATAACTTTCCAAGTTTATTGCTTACAAATCCCTTTAATAACACTGTTCGACAAATGACGACTTTTTTTTGGTTCAAAAACGAGATATGACTTTTCTTATAGATATATGCCCAGTGAACACGAATTTGGTAATAAAAAAATGTTGGCTCGAGATTCGGAGATATGTATATGTGTTTTTTAAATCGCGAGATTTTTCTATATCTTGATGTTGTTCGGTCGATGTCAATTTCCTGTTCAAAATGAATATTGGAATCTGTAGTCGGGTATTTTATCTTTAATTTGTAGTAATTTTCAGCTTTCAAATCTCTCCAAGTAGTCGTCCAGTTCAAAACAAAAGTCAAAAGTACGTATTTTCACTTGGGATTTTCTCCCACTGTTAATACTATTTAATATTGAGTTTTTTCTATTGAAACATGTTTATTTGGATAGTGTTCTGACCACGCTATTTTTTGTTTTCGTGTAAAAGGGTTAATTAGAAGTGTGCTGAACTTTAAATCGGTAAAATTGCGAGAAAAAAGCTCGTACTAGTATTTACACGAATCTGAATTGAATTAATAGGGATAATATATTAAATTATATTTATATGAGAATTAAATAAAATTGCACTTAGAAAAATCATATTTCGACTATTCTTGTGGATTAATAACAAAAATTCTATTGATAACTGGCTTACCTCGATAAAATAAACGAATTTTTGTTATTGATCCACAAGAATAGACAAGTGGATTTTTTAAGTGTCGAACAGTGTAATAGAACTTTCATTTTGAGTACTTTCATTGAGTACTGTTCTTGCCCTCATCTCATCGGAATAAAATGTATGACACACTTACTTGACAATTACCAATCAAAGATTCCATTTACGATTCCGATTTCAATATGTGAAACTCGCGAGTTTCAATAAACTCATTATATATCATAGATATCAATGAACACATCATAAATTGGCTATCAAAAGTGCGCGATTCAAACACCTGTGAACGGAAAAGTAAGAGTAAATACACCCATACCTGTAACAATTAGCTTCTAGAATAAAACAAACTAATACTAGATTCTTTCTAAACTGTTGTCGCACTTTTGTTCCTAAAAGCAGGGCCCAATGAAAAGTTGGTAAGCCCAGAGAAAGTCACTTAAGTATAAATAAAACAAATGTATTTTGTCTGCACTTTAGCTATATCAGAATCCGCCCTCTATTGTACCAGCGGCAAGCTGCACACGCTAGGAAATATTCTCCTTTGACATTTTAATTACGTATATGATCAAAATAAGCTATAGCGAAAATCCGTATAAAGAGGGGTATAAACGGTGTGGGTGTATTTACATTACCTTGCTAATAATGAATATTATATATATAATAATGAACATTACCTTGCTAATAAGAACTGAAAACCGGATAGAACCGATATATTTTTTTTTACCGATCCGGAACGCATCAGTCCCTGATCTCTATTACATAAATATAGAAAAAGTGCAAAAAGCATTTCTTCGTTTTCTTTATAAGAAAGAGTATGGGTACTACCCATATCTCTATCCTACTCCTTTCCTTTTGGGCATGCTTGGGTATAATTTCCTTGAACTTCGGAGAAACTTCTCGTTAATTCGTTTCGTTCTCCAGCTATTACGTGGTAATACGTCATGCCCGTTGTTGCTGGAACAGTTGGGACTTTATGTCCCTAAAAATTATGTGCGTGGTAGACATCATCATTTGATGGTTGTACCCGCTGCTCGCACAGTTCTTTTTCGAATGGCTCCTATTCCAAGAGCTATTCGACTTCTCAATGAAATCGTTGCTGCTGTCCCTGAATGTGATATTTTCCACCTTGGGGAGCGTAGATTATCGGATATTATTTTAACATATTTATCTGGTAACCTGCGCTCATCATTACTTTCTTAATTTGAATGTGATGAATGAGTGGAATCTTAATCTACTCTCTTCCATTTGGGCCTCGCTGTGATTTTATTTTTATTTATATTTTGTTTTATTTTATTTTACTTTTTCTTTCTCCTTTGTATATTTTTATATACTATTTTAATTTTGTTCAGTGTAAACAAAGAATGGGATTTATGGATTTTATTTTTAATTTTTACACTTTTGTTATTTTTTTTCTCTCTGAATGATGTATTATTTTCTTTTTGTTACTTTTTTTTATTATTATTTTATTTTACCATGTTTTCTGCTTTTGCTTTTTTCCTTTATTTACAGTTTACTTGTTTTTATATCATGTTTTTATATCTTTTTCAAATGTAGGCCATTGTGGCGCATTAGGTTCTTCCTGTAATGCCACAATGGTCCAAAACTATTAAATAAATAAAAAAATAAATAAATAAATCACTGTACATATTTCGACAGGCTGAAGAACACGAAATTAACAATTAAAGAATTAATTAATCCATTGAGACATCTATGGATTTAGGCTTGTACATACATTTTTACATATTGTACATAAATCAAATTCAGATATTTGTGACAGCAGATAGTATGATTTTTGCCAATTTGAGGAACCGTTTCAACAATGAAGAACAGATAAATTGGCAAACTCTGATGGGGAACGATCGACTTGGAGTCACAAATATCCATTTTTTATTTTTTAGATTTTTATTTTCTATAATCTTATTATTCCGACAAGTTCTGCTATATTTTTTTGCAAATATGGGATACACCGTTATCGATCACTGTCAAGTTCCGTCCGAGGGTCGAAGAATTGGTATATATCACCGTAAAGTTAGTATAAACAATTCTATAGAATTTCAACGAGACCGCTCCAATCCCGCACGATACGGCGTATGGGCCGGGTCGCACCGCTCGACTCGCGAACAACTTTGTTGGCGAGTTTTGTTGCTGGAAAATCTGTGGGTGCGGTCTGCCTTTCAACTCGGGGACGGCCTGAGACGGCCGCACGTGCTACTAATTTTTTCACTATAGAGACTATAATACAATACAGACGTACAATACCGTAATACGTACAATACGCATTTAACGCAACTATTGTAATTTATTAGGATTTTCAACATCTCTATTATTTCAATTGTTAATTTTACACGACACAGCCACACACCCTGTCCATTTAAAATAATATACATACTCATGCTTTATTGTCGTCGAAAAAGTCTTACTTACCGTTCAGTATTATCTATTGTAATTTATTAGGGTTTTTAACATCTCTATTATTTCAAATATTAATTTTACACGACACAGGCACATCCTGTTCATTTAAAATAATATATATTAGAGATTTCAATATGATACAATGTGTAAAGACGATACAGTACAGGACCCGTTAAGAAATCATTGTTCAGAAGATTTATTACAGCAGCTCTATGCAAGTGTTGCACATTTTGTGACGCTGTTATTTACATTATCCACATAATTTTTAGACCACATTTTTTTTTAATTTTCTCTAACTAATTGTATTTCGTCTCTTCTTCCTCGATCTCCGGCAAATTCCATTATTATGTTGTTGTTATTTCATATTAATGTTTATTGTACTCGATAGATTTAACAAACTTATTACGTGCTATAAATGATATCTGAATCAAATTTTAGTTCAATTACCTCATATTGAGCAATTCATCAATTATCTCATAGATTGATCATTCATACAATAGAGGCGTGTCGTAGATTGCTCGTGCGGTTGTTGGTGTTTTTTTTTGTATGGAGTTTTTTTGATGGGTCCGGCATGTCGATCGTTCAGGACATTAAATCCATGTGACCAGATAGGTTGGCGTCAACTGACATCAACCGTCGTCGGGCTTTATTACCCGAGAGACCGATATGTTGCAGGGTCCGGTCCGATGAAATGTGACCCCATACAATGTGTATGGGATCGGTCATTTTTCAGAACGACACGTCGCGCCAACCGAGTTGTTCGCGAGTCGAGCGGTGTATAATACGCCGTATAAGCGTGTTTTTTTTTTGTATGTTTAAAACTATCTAAAAAAAAATATCCCGCGTACAGCATATCGCTCCCTCGCTGTGTGATCGCGCCCCATTCTTTCCCGACTATGTACCTATGCGAAACAGCATTTTCGTCATTACTTATATTAAAAAATAAGCAAAGGTCATGCCTTTCCACGGAGACTTTGGAAGATGCTTTGCGAGTTAGCATTTCTGACATTGAACCCGATATCGATTTATTATATAAAAACACGCGATCTCATGTATCGCATTAAATTGTTTCATGTGAGTAAGTTTTTATTTAAAAAAAAATGTTTTAAAGCAAGTTCCCATAATTTTGTGCTGAATATGAATATGTGTATTATAATTGTAATAATTACTGCCAAATAAACCTTTTAACTAGAAAAAAAATATTTTAAGGGCCGGGAATTAATTCCTTCAGATTTAGGGTGTCCTGACATGAAAGTAATTGGGAAGCACTGGCTTAGACTATCGTCTGGGTCGTTGAGACTAATCTGGCGTCGCTATTGTCTCGACACGTTCAGACCACATTCGCGACATGTCTAGATGCAATAATTAGTCACCGGAGCCTGAGGGGGCCGTGTATTGTTCAAAGGTTGTAAATGCATTGTTAAAGGTTTGCCGAACAATGGATAGCACTATGACTATCCTACCTATAGCAATAATATCTACAGCGTCTTTTATTTATCGCTCTTTCGCATACAATTTAATCTGTAATTGGACTCGGATGTTATATACATACATACGTATATTATATATTTACTCTTTGTTTTTATGCATTTCTACATCTTGTTGTCTGTTGATTTTTCAATAAATAAACTAAAATAATCAATTTTCCACTCCATAAAGAAATAAAGAAAAATTCCCGCACCAGAAGTATTTTTGTAGACACCGATGATTCGGTCTCTCCAGATCTCACTCAATTTGGTCATTGCACTATTGGCCATTACGATTGTGATATAGGTTTTTCATACCAAATTAACCTTTTTTCATTTCAAATTGACCTTTTTTCATTTCAAATTAGACCTTTTTCATTTCAAATTAAACCTTTTTTCATTTCAAATTAAACCTTTTTCATTTCAAATTAAACCTTTTTCATTTCAAATTGGCACTTTTTCATTTCAAATTGACATTGAAAGGGGAAAGTCAATTTGAAATGAAAAGGTTTAATTTGACATGAAAAAGGGTCAATTTAGAATTAAAAACCGGTATCAACCAAGCAAGGTTTGAAGAGAAACATTTTAATGTCACCTTTTTTAATAAACTGTTCGTGATTATTTTCCCCCCATTTCATATTTTATCATTTATTAATTTGCTTTGTATTATGTCATAGTTGCAAAATTGCATTTAATTGAAGATTAAAGAACTTTTTACAATTGCATATTCGATATAATTTAGTCAGCAGCTCAGCTTGGTGGTTGCGTTAATACTAACAGCCGAAAGGTTGCCGCTTTCGATCCCGTGGGTGACCTCGATTGAAAAGAATTTATACCGAGTATTATTCGCAGTGCTGCTGGCCAGACTTGAATATCAGTGACTCCAAATCGATTGTTTCCTGTCAGAATTCGCCAATTTAACTAATTTCATTGTTGAAACGGTTTATCATCAAATTGGCAAAAATATACACTTCAACTGTAACATTGACACAAACTTCAATGAGTATAGAGTAGGGATTGTAAATACAGGTATACCAGTTTACTGGTAAATCGACAAAATTTCGCCATTGGTAAATGGCAAATTCGGGAATTTTTCAAATTTACCTGTAATTGCCGGACACTATTCTATCGCAAATTAAGTACGTAAACACGCATTTAATTGTATATTATTAAGTTGAAAGTCTATGCAAATGGCGTATTGTCGATTAGGTTATCTGGATTTTTTTATTTTCAGTATTAAATGTCACAATTTCAATTTGATTAATTCACTCGCAACACAGACCAACCAAATCGTATTAAATGCGATTAGATAGACGGTTGTTTCAAATTACGGTCTAAACTTTCAAATGGTCCAAACTTTAAACAATTAAATATTAAAATTAAAAATGAATTATACGTTTTTATTGTTAAGCATTAAATTGCATTTATTGACATTATTTACCTGATATTTTATTTTGAATTGCTTTTTATTCAATCTAGGTTTACCTAGAATCAATCTAGGTTGAATGCTGAACAACGCCAATCGGCGTTTTGCCAACAAGCCCATCGCCTTAAAATACGCCGATTGGCGTTGTTTTTTTTGAGTATGTAAAAAAAGTTTTTTAAAAACATACCTCTTCTATAATTTGTATATAAAATTATTATTTTGAATAAAAACACCAATAATTTTTTTTACTACCGCCATCTATGTATAAAATAAATGACTACCAACTGTCACCGAGATTAAAAATATTCGGACTTGAAAAGCTTCTTAAACGATATTTTATCTCTATCGTAATGGCGGAGGCTCCATTTACTTATATTGATGACCAAAATGAGCAATATGGCAAAGTATGAAAACGATCGGATAGGAGGCAAGAGGCAACGTAAAGGAGGTATGTAAAAATAAACCAGAATACTACCCGATAAAAATGCCGAAAAAAATGCATTGAACATGGGTCGTGTAATCCGTGTCAATGTTTATAAAGACTGGTTGACACCGGAATTTCTTAATTTATAACCATAGCAGAATTTCCCGATGGAAATCCCAAACTTCTAAGTATTTTAGATAGTGACTTGGAATTTAGATTGTGAGCATTACATTTTAACAACAATGAAGAAGATGAAACTGTACTTCTTTTTTTATTTTATATTGTTGCAAGATATATGAGAGAGTCTAAAAACACACCTTTACAAAACTCGAAATTCTCGGCGGTAGTTATCTAAGGTAGTGATCTAGGGTTTGTTTGGATTAGCTACAATTTTATACCTGCTTTCTATTGGTTTTCTAAATAATTCTAGTTGGAAATGTTGTCGAAATTTTCAGCGTGGCGGGCTTTCAACAGAAAAGTCGTCAGCACTCAAAGGGTTAAAGCTATCCATCAATAAGGTTGCCACCTAAAACAAATAGGCTAGGTTTCATCTAATAAATCCTAACCAAATGTTATGTATGTACTAATTTCATGTTTGATTTGAGATGTTGACTGCTTAATATACAAATTATATATAGTTAAACGAACAGATTTCCGACCTGTTAGTGGTTATGCTAGCGCTAAATTTTCAGCGTTGCGGGCTTTCAACTGAAAAGACGTCAGCACTCAAAGCGGTAACGTTTTTAGGGGATGTAACCACATTCAATTATATAATCCAAGATTTTGTTTTCATTTACCAATATATACCGGTATACCGGTAGTAGGAAAAATGTTGAATTATTTCGTACTTGATGTTACGAGTTCGATTCCCCGCTAAGTCTCGTTGCTGGCCAGACCTTGATTTGTCTAGGTCGATGGTTTCTTATCAGAATTTGCCAATTTTTCTGATTTTTATTGAAACGATTCCTGTAAAATTGGCGTTTCCTTCCCAATTTTCTGTTGCGAACCTTTAGTTATTGTTATATCTTAGGTTTCGCCATATTGCTCACCATAGATGTCTCTGTGGTTGTTTATCGAATATAAAATTCGTATTGTTACATGAAAGTTATTCATCGTTATTTATCGTATTAATACGATGTTTGTAATATATGTATACTGACCATAGATGTCAGATATTTAGATTTACATGTATGTATGTAATTATTATGTAGACCAGGAAGGCGCATTTGGGGTTTACCTGTTAAGCCTTCCTGGTATATTTGTATATATGTATGTGAAAATATGTATGTAAAAATAAAACAAAATGAAATTTGACGGTAAATTGCCATCTCTAGTATACATATAGAATCTTTAGAAATATTTCAGGCAGATACAACAGATTTTCTACAAAGCGCTTAGCTCTCAGGTAAACAAGGTACTTAAGGGCCACGTGAAGTTTGCCATTTTCTGAGAAATATCGCTTGAAGGTTTATGTTATGCTTGCGAATCATGATTCATAAGTCTCGAATGCGTTTGTTCTATTTTTAAAAGCTTATTTTTGTTTTGATCCTTCACACTCGTGTACATACTTCAAACGTCGCCTTTTGCTTCTGTGCTTTTTTTATACCAAACACCTTAGAGTAAAGATTTTTTTTTTATAAATACGTCTCTTTGGAAAAATATGAACACTTTGTTGGATATTTGAGTGTTAATAAGCAGTTATACAATTCGTTATGTATTTGCTTTTCCACGCATATCGTTCTTCAGGCACATAATTTGAAACGGGCGTTTATGTAAATTAATTTTTTTAAATATAAATAGCAAGCGACGGTGGCTGAAAAATAAGGATTTTTCTTATCAATATGAAGTGTTATGTAGTATGTTCCACAACCTACATCATCATATATAGCCGCTCATCATCCACTGCTGGATTAAAAGCCTCTCCAACACGCTTCCACTCGTCTCTGTTTTGCACAGCTCTCATCCATCTCAAATCACTAGAGTACGGATAGCCAAGGTGCCGCTCATTGTTCAATTGTTGTAAATGCTTTGTAAAAAAGGTTCGGCAAACCTTTAACAATGCATTTACAACATTTGAAAAATGAACGGCACCTTGGTTATCCGGGCTTTACACATCACACATTTTCCTTATTTCGTCTACCCATAGACCATGTGGTCGTCCCTTTATCCTTTTGCATTCTCTTGTGTACCATTCTAGTATTTCTTTTGTCCACCTATCGTCCATTCTTCTAACCACGTGGCCCGCCCGCCAATACTCTTGTCATACTCTCCTCACCCGCGTATTCCGTTTCCTATCTTTACTTGCCATGCCAAACATACAGCGTTTCATACTTCTTTGAGTACAGTGTACTTTATGCAGTGCATCTTGCCGTTCAATGTCCAAGGTGTGTGTGTGTGTGTGTGTGTGTACACAACCTAACCTAACTTAACCTAACCTAACCTAACGCTTGCTGAACATAATGAATGAATTGATAAAAAGCCTTTTATGTTTTCATCAAAATCTCTGTGATTCGAATTTTGCCATTACGACATAAAAACATGGATCAATATCAACAAAAACATTTTTTTTTCACTGGAAGCCCCTTGTACACGTGCCTCACAAATACGAGAGAGAAAGGTTGAACTTAGTATGCGCCGCACTCAACGGCCAGTGTGAGAATGATATCCGCCTTGGAATGACGGCTCTGCTGCATTTATAGCACTTATTTTATAATATTCGACGTTTAATACAGGATAAAATGATTTTCATAGCTAATTACAATAATTACTTAAAATACACATTTTTACTTGGACGCTTGGAGTCCAGCACAGTGGTTAGCGGACTTTTTTTAGCACAGTAAGGCAAGTGCTAATGGCTGTCGGCATCACTTCTGCTAGTAAGCTTCTGCCTATAAAAATTTCTATAAAAAGTAAGAAACGCTACGACAGATCTTAGAGGCAGATCTGTCGTATCGTTTCTGAAAATTTTCTACCGAAGAAACCCAGTTTATTGCTATTATTATTAAAGCGACACCTGTGGCCAATGTTTTTCAAATGTACTTATATAAATTTAATAACATTCAAATAATGGTGACAAGAGAGGATGGGTTGCCAGTTTGTTTGGAACCGTTTCAACAATGAAATCATATACATAAACCGACAAATTCTGATAGGAAACGATCAACCTGGAATCACATATGTACATAAATGCAAAGTCTAGCCAGCAACAGAGGGCCACGGATTGTACCCACGACCCCCAAGTTTGACGGCACTATACGCTAACACTCAATCCCATATGCATTATTACTAGAGGTAGGATAGCCAAGGTGCCGCTCATTGTTCAATTGTTGTAAATCCTTTGTAAAAGGTTCGGCAAACCTTAAACAATGCATTTACAACATTTGAACAATAAACGTCACCTTGGTTGTCCTACCTCTAAGTACGATGACTCACTATGCTCGCGCTCTTTTCGTTGTATACTACTCTATACACCACTCTATATCGTTGTATACAATGACGCACATTACAGCGTACAATGCAGCGCAAACACAAATCCGTGCTCTACTCATAAGAATTTTTGCTCGTAGATTTACCGATTTTAAATTCAGCACACATCCAATTAACCCTTTTAAACGAAAACAAAAAATAGTGTGGCCAGAACACTATCCTAATAAACATGTTTCAATAGAAAATACTCAATATAATATAGTATTAACAGTGGGAAAAAATCCGTAATTTCGACTTTTGATTTGAACTGGACGACTACTTAGAGAGATTTGAAAGCTGAAAAGTACTAAAAATGAAATACCCGACTATAGATTCCAATATTCATTTTGAACAGGAAATTAACAGATTTTGAGAAATCGACCGAACAACACCAAGATATAGAAAAATCGCGCGATTTAAAAAACATATATCTCCGAATCTCGAGCCAATCAACAATTTTTATTACGAGATTCGTGTTCACTGGGCATAGATCTATAAGAAAAGTTATATCTCGTCTCTGAACCAAAAAAAAAAGTGGTCATTTGTCGAACAGTGTTATTACATGATTTTCCAAACAAATCTTCACAATTCTCACAGATTCTTACTAAAAATAATAATTGTCAACCTAAAATCATTTTTATTACGAACGCATGTTTCGTTCCATATTTTTTATACAAGTTCTTAATTTCAAATTTATGCTATTTTCAAAGCACACGTTTTTCAAAAAGTAGTTTTGCTAAGAACGCATATTTTATTTCAGATTTAATAATTATTATTTTTAGTTAGTATTTGTTTTAACTGCATGTACCTTTCCCATGGTTTTACTGCCATTACTAATTGACGTTTCCTCCAGCATAATTATTATTTAAACCCCATATTTCACGCATAGCCTTGACTCTACAGCCCTGATTTCTACACGAACCAAATACATGTGTCACCCTTAATATTGCAAGGCTGTGTAAATCGTAGACTTTGCAAGAAGACACATGGTTGCAATAAAAATATCTCACACGGGGGTGAACATTATTATTTACCAGTCACGTAAGGGCTTATTATTTTTAGACAAAACAATCATACTGTTTGCACCAGGACACGTGTTTGCAATAATACACTGAAATATCATTGAGAAATAATATGGGGGAAGAGACCGGTCGCGTGACATAAATTTAAAATGGGGCAGCCCTATCTGTGTGGTAAGCACCGGTGGAAAAAAACCCATAAACAAATCATATTTTTTTGCCATCCCTAATCTCAACTCTCGAATTCACAAGATCTGAGAAACCGGCGAGATCCAGAGAGAGAGACGGAACCACTTCGAATAGTCAAAGTAAAATATTTCATGTGTGAAATGAAATATATTATACATATATAATATATAACTATAAAGCGAGAGGGATGCAAGTTAATCAAGCATGCCGACCATATCCCGCCGCATACTAGGGTTGGAAATTGTAAATTACTTGGTTCGTAAAGGTTGAAGAATTGTAGAATATTGAGTAATAACACCTTGCAACAAAAAAAATCACGTTTTCTACTTACCGGAGCGGAGTTATCACTGATAAGTTATCAGTCATTACTAAGTTTGACCCATTGAATTCGAATATGGCATTGATTTTTGGTGGTTTATTCTCATTTAAGAGATATGAGCGCTTAAAAAAATGTGCAATTTGTATAGATTTTTGGCTTTTGCCGTCTTTAATTAAAAATCTAGTGCTGCTGTACCAAAAGTGGGTATTGGCATCGATAGTCAAATGTTTTTTCTGTTACCCCCCCCTTCTCGTCAGCCTTGACTACTGAGTACTGATCCCAATACTCAATTTTGGCACAGCAATACCATATTTCGAAGTAAAGACCGCGAAAGCCAAAAATTGCACATTTTTTAATACGCTGTGCAATGTGTTAAACGAGGGCAAGCCAATAAAAATTATTTGTCATTTCTAACTAAGCTTAGCTAATTTTTATGTCTTTTCTCATAATGTTATTTACTCCATCATCGATATCAACTCTGGTTAGGAGAACATTCACCAAGGAATTTATCGAACATTAAATTGTTTTTATAGATAATCTTTTGTCGATCTCAGAAATTTAACCTTTAGTATTGAGCTGCGAATAAAATCCATCAATTGAGATGGATGGATGGAATACACGTTGTTAAAAAAAAAAATACTAATCACCGCACAAACCTATTTACCAAACAATTTTTTGGCGAAGCTTTACTTCCTTTATGCCATTTATAGCTCCACTGTCTTTTAATTCCGCTCACTTCCTCCTCGTTTAATTCCATTCGCATTGGAACATGGTTTATTTGCAAGCAATTGGGTAGATTAGTTTTTTGAACTTTGTCTGTAGTGGTGTTTTCATAGAGATCAGCAACTTATCTGTTGACAGATAAAATTTCAATTAGTTGTGTGATCCTAGTTGTATTAAAGGATTGAAGATATATTTAAACTGGAATTGTGCCCGATGATATTTCAACGGGTGGTTTCGGAAAAAGAATTGATACATGAATTTAAATAAAGTTATGTATAATAATAATAATATCTCTCTAGAGCAGCGGTTTCCAAACTTTATGCTACTACGCCTCCCTAAAAAAATTTTTTTCCGCGCCTCCCTACCTTTTATTTTTTACAAACCTCCTTTACGTTTCACACGGTCTTCGTTTTTAATAGATATAATAATTAGAGGTAGGATAGTCACAGTGCTATCCATTGTTCGGCAAACCTTTAACAATGCATTTACAACCTTTGAACAATACACGGCCCCCTCAGGTTCCGGTGACTAATAATAATATACATAGACACGTTTTAAATAATAAACCTTTATTTAAAAAAAAATATTGAACACTGCAATAGACAGAATAATAAAAAGGTTTTGCTATAACATAAATTTATTCGAACACGTATATTTATTTTTATATTAAATTACTAATTAAACTACATCTAACACATCAAAATTTAATGCGAAGGATGTTGTTGTTTATCAAATTTTGGCTTGGTTTAATTTTTTTATTTATTTATTTATTTTTTTGGTGCCATCTTATCGATTCCCGATAAAGCATCACCAGTGATATCGCTGCTCTTCAGATCATGTACGGGCACTACGGAATCATCACTCCGTCCCCAAAATTGTGAATTGGGCTTCTGAATCTCTCACATTTAGAACACCAATTCGTGAGGCTTTTTTCGCTTTAAACGCCTCTGCTGGTGAGTTGTGTCCAATAGCTGCAACGCTTGTATGTTAGGGTAACGGTGCAGTCTCAACTCGTGCCTCCCGGCGCATTCTCGGATGACTTCTTTTACTTTTTGGATTTTAAGGTCCTTGTGGATCTCTTCATTTGTGACGAAGCGATATGCATCGGTGATAATCCTCAGAAACTGGTTTTGACTTTCTGACATCTTTGCATTTTACTGCATCCCCACAGTTGTATGCCATATATCCATATTGGCTTCACGATTGCCTGATATATCAGTTTTTTGCATTGTAGGTCTAATTTGGAGTGTCTTCCTATTAGCCAATGCATTTCTCTTGGTTTCATTTGAATCTGTTCTATTTTTTTTTAATGTGATGCCTCCACGTAAGCCTTGAGTCAAGATGCAGTTCTAAATATTTGGCTGACAAAGCTTGTGGAACTTGGATTCCGTTTATGAAAGTCTGAATGCTGACACTATTTCGTCGCAGTGCAAATGTGACCTGCATTGATTTTAGCTCGTTAAGTTTCATTTTCCAGTCCTTGATCCATTTGCTGATCTTGTCCAGTGCACGCTGCAGGCGTTCAAATGCTTCCGCCTGCGACTCGCTCGATGACATAATGACTGTGTCATCTGCAAATTTTCCAATGAATGTCTCTTCGCTTGTCGGGATGTCAGCAGCAATTAGTAATTAAAATTTGGTTTTCATAAATAAATAAGACGTTACAAACGGTAGAAGCACTTGCTTTGCTTTGCAATAAAGATTCAGACTCTCCACTAAGATTCATCCAAAATTTAATTATGGTTTCATTTTGAAACTTTTGTTTTAGTGAACTATCGCATGATAATTCTATCAATTTTTCTTTTTCGATGGTTGTCCGCTCGAATTCGTCTTCTTCATTGCAGTTAAATGGATTCTGTATCCACAAAAACTTTGAGAAATCAAGGTCTTTGAAATAATTGGAAAAATGCAGCACTAAACCATCGAAGTGGTTTAGTGCTTCAATATTGGCTGTGGCCCAGAAATCTTTGGAAAGTGAAAACATATCCAACTCATTATTTTGTAAATTTGATTTCCATAACTTCAACTTTTTAATGAAAGCTTTTACTTTGTCTTTTTGAACAAGTTGATGTATTTGTGATCCCTGTATTGATTTATTGATTTAACCGCTCAATTTTCCAAAAATTTCAACCAAATAGGCAAGTTTAACAATAAAATTATCGTTCGTTCACAAATGTGCCTTCAACTTCATGTTGGTTTTCTTCGAGAAAGGTTGCTATTTCTTCTTTGAGTTCAAACACCCTTTGTATCATTTTTGCACGAGATAGCCAGCGAACGTGAGGTATAATTAGCTTCCATATCAGCACACAGCTTTGCAAACAGCCATGCTCTCAAAGGACTGTTCTTAATGTAGTTTATAATTTTTATAACTTTTGTAAAAATGCTGTTCAGTTCCTCGCTCATATTTTTTGACACTAGAGCTGCTCTGTGAAGCATGCAGTGCGTCCAGATAGCATGTGGTGCTTTCTTTTTGACTAATGCTTGAAGACCTGCTTTGTGTCCGGACATGGAGTGAGCTCCGTCGGTACACAGTCCAACGCAATTATTCCACTTTATGTTGTTTTCTTCAAAAAAACTGTCCATTATATTAAAAATTTCAATGGATGTGGTCTTCCCAAGAATGGGTTTGCAAATTAATATATCTTCTTATATATTATTATCTGCGACATATCGAACATATGCAATTAAATGGGCATCTTTAGCTAAAACAGAGCGTTTGCAAAGGCGCAATTTTTAAAATCTTCCTCTCCGGATAATTTTTTTTAGGAATTAAATGTTTATATAAAAATGAAAGAAATAAAAATAAACATTCATGCATTGAATTTTTACTGTTAAGTTACGATATGAAGTTTTATTTATTTGTAGATATTATGGTATCAAAATTATTTTTTTATTAAAAAGGTTTGGCGCCTCCCCTAGCAATGGTCCGCGCCTCCCAGTTTGGAAACCGCGTTTCTAGAGGGCAAAAAAAAGGTCGACAATAGAAATTTACAATAGGAAACCATTTAGCGTAATGACGCGCTGAAATCTGATAAAAACAAATTACAAGGATTGCGTCGTAATCGAAAAAAGTCGAAAAAATTATATAATTATTATATAAATTATAAATTATTATATAAATAAAATAAATATATATAAATTATTATATAAATAAAATGTATTTGTGTTGTCTGTCTGGTTGTATACTTATGGATTGCTGTTGCAAGTTACAACACACATGAACTAATTCTGGTAAATAACTGGATAGCAGGTATAGCTTCGGTCCGCATAGAGCTAGGTCTTGTATGTTCTACTATCTTTGCGACTCCGAGATGTATTTCTTTAAGGATGTTGAGTATTGGTTGGTCATCGAAGGAACAATGTCCTAGATGTAGGATTGGGAATTAAAACACTATATTTTAATGGATATGGTCAAGAACGTATGGTCAGCGAACCTATATTGGGTAATTCTCACCAATTAAGGTCTGACCGCACTATACGACAACCGAACGATCCGACACTTCACAACAGTGTGCGACAATATTAGGTAAACCGCACTTGAACGACAACGATGCGACACTACGCAGTAAATTGTGTCAATCATTCGTTCGGTACCTCGGAGCAAGATCGACGAAACGGACGCTATTATAGTATCTTTGATATGCGAGGAAGAAGAACCAAAAGATTATGGCTACATGCTATTTCAAAGTCACGATATTAAGGAGAATAATTGTCGCAAGACAACCCCCACTCGACGACAATTGCGTCACGTCGCAAACGACACCTTGCGTCAAAGTTGGTCGAAAAGTCAACTTTGTCGCAAGGTGTCATGCGACTGTCGCGCAGTGCGTTGTGTCTCATACAATTTCATACAAACTATATTTGGTCGCATACTGTTGTGAAGTGTCGGATCGTTCGGTTGTTATATAGTGCGGTCAGACCTTTACGGTAAGAAATATTTCACACACACTGATACTGGATCGCTAGGAATTTCTGAAAACAAATTCATTTTATTATGAATCAAAATGGACACGCATTGTGCCAAATTGACGCTTCATCATTCTTTTCACACGTATCCAGTCTTTTTTTTAATCCGTTTTCGGCCTTGTCGCTCACTGCCTAGAATGTGGGAATCACCCAGGATGCACCTGACAAATAACATTTCTTTTCTTTTATGTGCTTTTTAAAATGTATGCATCGTCGTCGATGGTCATGGCGCAATCTCTTACATTGGTACAATATTTTTATGATCTTTTGTATATTGCAATATTTATTTGTCCATGTAAACATATATAATATTGTAAGCTGTTGCCTTATTAAAGCCATATTTCACATTAAATCATCGATGTTTCTAATTCCATGAATTCCCAAACTTCACCGACAACCCACTCGAAACTCAAGTGCTTTGGAACCAATCTGCAAATACATATGATCTTTTATATATTGCAATATTTATTTGTCCATGTAAACATATATAATATTGTAAGCTGTTGCCTTATTAAAGCCATATTTCACATTAAATCATCGATGTTTCTAATTCCATGAATTCTCAAACTTCACCGAAAACCCACTCGAAACTCAAGTGCTTTGGAACCAATCTACAAATAAAGGATAGATACAGTTATATAAAATAATAATAATAAAAATGTTTTTTTTTAAACTTATCTGTCTATGCACGTACATATTATATGGACGAGTAGAAGTTGGTTAAGAAATATGAACACTGGTTTTCTCAAATGTTTATATTACAAAATATATAGTTTATGTATGTCTCAGTACTACAAGTTGTAAGTTAATGCAATTAAAAGGTCCTGGTTTGGATATCAATAAATCTGGCAGCCCTAAATATATTACAACTGAAAATACACTTCGACAATATATAGTTTAAAATGAAACACACTACATACAAATGATTGAGAAGATCAGATCATACTTGAGGTATATGAGCATGTACATAATGGTCCGTACGCACCAAACCAACGACGATTTTGGGCCAACTTTTAAAACCAGTAGCGTACAAAATATCGAAATAAAAATTAAATTAAAAATTTGAAATTAAATATCAAAATTAAGCTAACGAGCAAGATTGAGCTAAAATTAGATCATCATTGATATTTTGAATTACAACAATGTTTTGAATTACGACGATACGCATTACAACCAGAGAAATATTATAATTTCTCTGATTACGAGCGAAAAAAACCTTGTTATTGTTTCTTATAAGTCGTCACGATATACTACTGTGTTTCGCCGTCGATGAAATATTTAACAAAAAAAATGTCGGTGATTTGTCAAAGGGTTTTTTTTTTCTTTCGTCGAAATAAAATTTATTTCGAAGAGAGAAACAATTGAAGACATTGTCCGATAAAATTTACCTCTGAAATGATTTAATTAATTGATTTATTTCGACGAGAGAAACAATTGAAGACTAAAAAAAATTTTGTTTGATAAACCGACAACGTACCGGATTGCGATCATCGCTCGGTCACCCATACTAATACATCAGATATTCTCAGTAACTGCGCATTACGGGGAAGTAAAAATAATAATTCTTTGATTTTTTTTTCGATCTTAGTGCGTATCTTCGTAAGTCAAAACATCTTCGACAAACAAAAGTCGAGGATTACCTGTATGTGATTGTTGATGATCTAATTTTAGGTCAATCTCGAAAATTTATTTAAATTGGGCATGTTCTGTTTTAACTTTCAATATTTTATTTTAATTTTAATATATTGATTATAATTTTATTTTGATATTTGAATTTAATTTTAATATAATAATAATATTTTTAATATTTAATTTCAATTTTTAAATTTAATTTTTATTTCGATATTTTGTACGCTACTGGTTTTATCCTGCTGGTTAAAACGTTGTACCAAAATCGTCGTTGGTTTGGTCCGTACGCAGCATAAGATCATACCACATTCATATGTATGTATGTATGTACCCAAGGTGACTCAATTTTGTCGACGTGTCAATCTAAATATTATTTCAATTATCGATTCACATGCCGAGTATCTACATACATACATAATATGGAATCCGTTTTTAATGGCTTCCGCTCATATTTCTCGATTTGATGGTTCGGCGACTTATCGCTTTCGTATAAACACACTCATATTCGTCATCTTCAAGAAAATAAATTAGGCCATCTACCAGTAATGCGATGTTACAGAAATTATAATACAAGCTTTGTTTATTGCACAGATTATATGCCTTCTATCTTATATGCGTGGTTTCCAATTAAATATATTCCAAAATATAAATTGAAAGCGTTTCAACTCCAATGCATTACAACAAGAGATACAAAGTATTTGTCATGTTTGTATTATATGTAAGTAGGGATTTCATTGCCGATACATATACCGATTTACCGGTAAATCGCCAAAATTTCGCCATTGGTAATTACCGGAAATTATTTTATCTTGAACTAGCTAAACCCGGCATGCGTTGCAATGCCACAATAACGCATGCAATTCCCGTTCCCATTTTCGTTCCCGTTCCCGTTCCTGTTCTCGTTCCCGTTCCCATTTGTCGGAAAAACACAGGCAGCGAACACATTTGAAATTATTCAATTATTTGTTTATTTTACCCTAACAACGCATGTCGCGACGCGAAAACATTTGAAATTATTGCGTTGCAATGCCACTCATTCCCGTTTCCGTTCCCGTTTTTGGCCGATTTTTTTTTCACAGTAAGCTTTGCGGACATGCATACAATAAATCCTGAAAGTTCCATCGTACAATAACACATGCAATTCCCGTTGCCGTACCCGTTTATCGATGCGTTTCGATAAGTGAATGTTTCAGTTTCAAATTAATATTTAATCATCAAATTAAATTATAGTAAAGTATAGGACAGAGGCATACGTGACAGACAGACAAACATTGATTTTTATATATACATATGTATGTTATGAGTGGTACGTAATGTAAGGTTGGTATGAGTGGTACGTAATGTAAGGGTTGGCATGCGTGCGCGCAAGTTGTTTACCAACGTACACATTTCCTTAACTACACACTGGCGCTTCATACTTTCGAGTCAAAAAAACCTTATTACGAATATTATTATTAAGAGGTTTTTTTTCACAGTAATCTTCCCAGACATGCATACAACAAATCCTGAAAGTTCCATCGTAATCAATTCTTGGGTTTAAGAGCCTATTCGAGGCAGAAAGACAGACAAACAATGATTTTTATAAATACATATAAAGATTAAGTAAATATACAGGCATATTATTGCGTTAATAATCGATACAAATAACGTATTGTCGATTAAGTAGTAACCAGCAGCGTGGACTATTGGTTAGCATATTATGCTTTCGAACACAGTGGTCAAGGGTTCGAAACCCACTAGTGGCTGCTAGCAAGACCTTGGTTTTTGACTCCAGGTCGATCGTTTCCTATCGGAGTTTACCAATTTTTCTGATTTTCATTGAAACGGTTCCTGTAAAATCCTGTAAAGTTACATTCAGCGTCTTGCGGTTCGCTGTATAATAAAAACGTTGCAAAATGTTCTCATTGATGATGTATGAATTCGCATTGTATAAACGCTTGTATTGACGTATTGCGAAAATACCCAGCACACACCGTCCCAAAATCACCCCCTGCAGTGTTTTCGGTAAAATTTTATCCTTGCTTTGACAGTGATCGATAACGGTGTATCCCATATTTGAAGAAATATAGGAGTCCCCCACAGCGGGGAGCCAAGCACACGACGTGCCGTTCTTCCCTGTGTGATTTCGCCCCAAGTCTGGTTATGACTAGACTTCGACCAGAATAAAGAGTAATATAAATACATACATAGGTTGTAAGATATTTACCACTAAACAAAATAAGTTCGGACGGTTGTTTCAATTATGATCACTAGAGGTAGGATAGTCACAGTGCTATCCATTGTTCGGCAAACCTTTAACAATGCATTTACAACCTTTGAACAATACACGGCCCCCTCAGGCTCCGGTGACTAATGATCACTAACTATTACGAATGGAAATTATGTATTTTTATGGTTAGATTTCGGCGTTGGTTTTGTGCTCTTTAAATAACAATAGACCTCTGCATTAGTTGACGAAGTACGAGATTTACAATAGTGAACCATTTTTGTTCGAAAAGCATCGTTCGAACGCCTACCTCTGCTTATGACTAGAATACGGATAGAGAGCGTGCCTTTTTGCAGTAATCGGGGCGGTTTGGCTCTATTTACAAAGCTAGAGTGCGAAAAAAAGGTTCGGCGGACCCTTAACAACTATTGAACAATAAACGGCGCGCTTTGGGTCCGGAGTCTAATTATGACATTATTTACCTGAGATTTATTTATAATGAATTGCAGTTCAATCTCGGTTATCGATGATGAACTCGATAACGTATGAACACAAAAAGGCTTTTAAAAATTAATGTTTCACATTAAAAAAAAAACTGCTTAAAATATTATTACTGTACTGGCATTATTGATTTTTGCTGAACATTATAATTTTTTTTACTGTACATATTTATATTAATTTGCGAACCCGATTACGTATTCTAGAACGCTCGCGATAACCTACAGATAACTTTTTCGATGTTTTAAATTAGTTCCGTTTGACGAATACAATGACGTTTCATAATATACATCTATACAATGTAGCGTATATATATATGTATATTATTTAACGTAATGTGTTATATTATACTAGTGTTGTACCAGATGAAATATCGTCGCATGGGTATGTTGGCATATTAAGTTATTAAATTTAAAAAAAATTAAAAGAAATTGTCAGTCCTGTGTTCGATCCTCGATTTTTTTCAAAATATCTTTTAAATACATTTAATTTAATATTTATATTTAATTGTTTAATTTGAAAAAAATGGTAAAAACTACATATGTACTTACCTAATTTAATTAATTAAATAAATTCGCAATAGATGATGCTAAATGCTCAGATACTAAGCGCCGTCTATTAGCCTACAGGAAATATTGGTAGCAAACAGTATATATAGAAGTTTTTTTCTTTCGTTATTATATTCGTACATAGTACGTGACGTACATATGTATATATGTATGTCGAATCGAAACGAATATTATAGTAGATAATTTGTCGGAAAAACGCAAGCGGCGAACACAGCTGTAATTATTCAATTGTTTGTTTATTTTACCCTAACAACGCAGGTGGCGACGCGAACACATTTGAAATTATTGGGTTGCAATGTCACTTATTCCTGTTTTATCGTTTTTGGGCGATTTTTTTTACAGAAACTCGCGGGTATGCACACAATAACTCATGTAAGTTTCATCGCAATTGGTTGAATGGTATAGGAACGCATACGTGACTGAAAGACAGACAAACATTGATTTTTATCGTGTCACGACAAATCAATCACGGACTTTACACTCAACGGCGTTACGCGCACAAAATTTCACTCACGCGACAACCGGCTCACGGCCATTACACTCACAGAAATCACTCACGGACATTACAATCACAGATAAATCACTCACGCGACATTTCGCTCACGAAATTATTAAAATAGCGTACAGAAACGTTATTTTTTTTACACAATAATTATTCCAAAACTCAATTAAACATATCGTGACTAATTAACACAATATCCTAGAGACAAAACCGCCCCAGCAAAAAACGCTCGGCGACAAAACCGCTCCAGAATATATGAAAAAAATTAAAATTTCAAAACCAGACATAATTTTTAATGAATAGATTGAGTCTCATGTAAAAGTGAACCAACGACGAGACGTCATTTTTTTCTACATACTTTTCTCAATAATAATAAAAATATATATACATACTCGCTGAACCCGGCATGCGTTGCAATGCCAGAATAAGGCATGCAATTCTCGTTCAACTAACGTATTTTCAACGCCATGTCGTCATAAACCAACTGGTAACGTGGTTACCAACGAACACATTTCCTTGACTACACAATGGCGCTTCAAACAAACACATTTCGCGTCGGTAAAATCATAATTACGAATATTATTATTAAGAGGTTTTTTCCCGGTTTTTTTTTCACAGTAAGCTTCCCGAACATGCATACAACAAATCCTGAAAGTTCTATCTTAATCGGTTCAGTGGTTTAGGGGCCTACACGAGACAGACAGACAAACAAACAGCCATTCAATTTTATATATACATATATACAAATTTAAAACCAAAACCAACCTTAAAAGTAATTGATTTCACCTTATTATCTTATTCAATGATACTGCGCTAACAATGCAATTCCGAACAAAAATTCCCTGATGATTATCAACGATCACTACTCTAACAACATATTAATATTACTAATATTCCATTTTGCTGATGCAATTTTTCAACGATGCGATTTCTTATCTGTGTTTGAATCCCTTATATATACATTGAATCATATTTGTGTAGATACATCAACATATACATCAATATGTGAATATAATATAAAACATTGCGTTGATATTAAGTTGCAGTCATTTACTCGCATACGCGTCTTACTGGACATTGTGCCTACATATATTAAAATGTAAATATGTTTAACCTTTTATATAATATATATATAAATTCAACTTTTGACACTTGACTATCACAATTTTAAATGGATGGCAAGATATGGACGTTTATCTACAAGGTATGTAAATAAAGCCTTTTCTAAGTATATATTGTCGAAAATTATTAAGTGTTAAATTTATTAAACTTGTTTTTCTTCAAACGAATTCAAGGTGTATGTATGTTTTATAAAGATAAGATATAAAGTTTTTTTTTTTAATTTTGCTCGCTTAGTCCTTTTCGCATTATTTTTTAAACGCCTTATCGTTTATTTGCGAAAGCAGATTTATTTTATATTATATTCTTATATACAGATAGCAGTTTACTACCCAGGTCTATATATATTAATAATAATATAAACACAATAACACCAAACAAAATTTAATACATAAAAATAAGTTAAAAAAATACTTCATTCACTTTTTGAAACATTTGTAATTTAAAGTTTATTTATAAAATAACATTTTATTTTTATAATAATTGGTTATTATTAATAACTATCGCTAAATGGGATGAGTATTAAGAAAATAATAGGTTAAGTTTAGTTAGGTTAGATTCGGTTAAAAATTAATAACAACTATTATTACTTTTTCCATTTACCCGTTATTATACATGCAATATATATGTAGTATGTATGTATATTATATATAAATTGTAAAGTATTATAGATTCAAACTGTTACAGAAAGGTTGATGTTAATATATGGTATAAAACATTCCGGAGAGTTTTAAATGTAAAATAATATGTAATCTTATTAATTTAAATTTAACATAACTTTAAATGTTAAATAGAATGTAATAACTTACAGTTACTTGTTTATATGTCAAATTTCAATTTTTAACATGATGATTTTTGGCCATTACAGCAGTGTGAAGACACATATCTCATCCGACGAGTCGCCGTGGTCTGCTCAAGAATCTTCTGACTCTTTGTAAGATAATGAAATAGACGAGAGGGGCAAGGCAGTGGAAGAACATGTGCTGCGACTTTAATCGCACGAAATGGTCCATGGTGAGAAAACGTTTTTCCACGTTCACGGTATGGGTGGGTCGTCGTCACACGGTGTACCCGCTCGAATCGGGATGAAATCTCCTTCCAACAGAGCCATAGTCTGTCGCTATGGGACTAAATCATGTCCAAGTCTTGTACGTGAGTAAAATTGATTATTCAAATGTTATCGTGAGTGACCTCCGCCACTGATTGCATCGCGGTTGTGTTGGCTAACGTTCGTCTTGGGTTAAGTTATATCGTGTGATTTCATAGTGTTTAGATTTTGCCACTATATCATTTCATTTCATGCATTTTTTTTGTAATAATATATAACAGCAATAGCTTCACTTTAGAAGCATGTCGTTTTCATGGTCTTGGAGCATATTTTTTTATAAATATATACATTATATAATATGTATCATTTTCAATTGTGTTTTTGTTTATCGGTGAGGTGAATTGACCTGTCAACTTGCATAGTGCAAAATTATTTGCATATTGAGGCAGCCAATGGAGAAGTGATGTGACTTACATATGTAGAATTTAGTTATTTCAATAAATTAATATGAAAGAATTTGAAACAATTCTCCGAATAGTAGTAAAAAATTATCATTTTTTGGCGATGTGAGTTTTTATTAATTTTTTGTAATGAACGTACAATCTAATATATAATTTCGAAAGAGACTTTGTATGTATCTTTGGTTGGAATTGAAAACAAGTCGAAATTTCTATGACCATTTGATGTATATTTTTTACATACCTCCTTACGTTTCAGGAAAAAGTTTGTCTCTTATCCGATCGTTTTCATACTTTGCCATATTGCTCATTTTGGTCATCAATATAAGTAAATGGATCCTCCGCCATTACGATAGAGATAAAATATCGCTTAAGCAGCTTTTCAAGTCCGAACAGTTTTAATCTCGGTGGCGGTTGGTAGTCATTAATTTTATACATAGATGGGGGTAGTAAAAAAAAATATGGGTGTTTTTATTCAAAATAATAATTTTATATACAAATTATATTTCATTTGATCCTTTAAAGTTTTATTGATTCAAATAAATTTAATAAAAAAACAAATGAATATTTACTATTAGATTCGCCATGTTTACGTTGTTTATATTACAAATACTGAGCGAAGCCGGGTACAACTAGTATTTTATAAATAAAAAATTCGCTCTTCGTTTTTATTAAGTAATCGAAAATGAAAATTTGTTTTTTTTTCTACAATTATTTGCAAGCAATTTTGTTTATGTGAAAATCAAAACATTTTCATTTAAAATCGCTTCTGATGACTACAGTATTTTATAAATATTGGCATACATGTTTTTTAAATTAAACGGAATTGCACTATTTGGCTATTACACACATATTTACAAATCTATTATTTGTTTGCTATTCAAATCTACAATTTTCAATTAACCCTTTGAGTGCTGACGTTTTTTTCTGTTGAAAGTCCGTTACGATGAAAATTTCGCCAATATTTCCAACTAGAAATATTTATTAGAAAGCAGGTATAAAAATTGTAGCTAATTCAAACAAACCCTAGATCACTACCGCCAAGGATTTTGATTTTTGTAAAGGTGTGTTTAGACTCTCTAATATATCTTGCAACAATATAAAATAAACAAAATAAGTCTATTAATGAATGTATTTTTCCAACAATAGTTCCATCTTCTTCATTGTTGTTAAAATGTAATGCTCACAATCTAAATGCCAAGCCACAATCTAAAATACTCGGCAGTTAGGGATTTCCATCGAGAAATTCTGCTATGGTTATAAATTAAGAACTTCGGGTGTCAACCAGTCTTGACACGGATTACACGATCCATTTTTTAAATGCATTTTTTTCCCATGCTCCCTGGAAATGCTTAGCGGGTAGTATTCTTGTTTACTTTGTACATGTTCAAAATACAACGCCTATCGGCGTTGGTTCAAAGGGTTAAAAATCACCAAATTTTAGGTGCTACTTTAGTATGCGGTCTACCTTCACATATCTACTTTAGTATGCGATCTACATTCACGTTTTTACTTTAATATGCGGTCTCAGTTCTCGCGTGTGACACTGAGACTGAATAATACCGACCCTAACAACCTAATATTAAATTAATAGGTCCAACCTTAACTTAACCTAACCTATCCTGACCCTTAAATAAATAGGTGTTGGCTGCTAAGATATCTTTTTAAGTTTTATTTCATCAATATTTTCACTAAAAAAAAAACATATCTTAGCAGCCAACACCTATTTATTTAAGTATCAGGTTAGGTTTGGTTAAATTAAGGTTGGCCCTATTCATTTAAGATTTGGTTAAGAGATATGTATCTGTTGACGATATTTTGATAGAAATGCTTCGACAACATTATAGGCTGGCAGGAAAACACAAAAATTGTAATAAACATTTCGTTGCTACGATACAAATAAAAAAAAAATAGTCGACTGCTATTCAAAGGTAGATCGCACGCTAAGGTTGACCGCATACTAAAGTAGCACCCATAGCTCTTTTTACTCTACATAACTTTAAAAAGTTCGGCTTCTTTTTTCCCTAACATTCATTCGGTAAAATTTGCGCGACAACTGGCTCACGGACATTACAATCACAGATAAATCACTCACGCGAAACATCACTCACGGACATTACAATCACATATAAATCACTCACGCGACATTTCGCTCACGAAATTCTTAAAATAGCGTACAAAAAGTAGTAGTAGCGTGTTTTTTACACAATAATTAATCCAAAACTCAATTAAACGTATCGTGACCAATTAACACACTATCCTATCAAGTCCGTGAGTGATTTGTCGCGGAACCTATTCATTTACCCAAGCAATGCTGAACAATATGGTCATATGTGGCACTCAAGAAAATTTCAGGTGGCACACTATTTTGACATCCAATCCAGTAGTCAACAATTAAATTTAATATGTATATTTAAAAATCTGCTAAATGTAACTCATAATTCTACGCTCCAGTACATTCACATCAAAAAGTATAATTGTACAATTTCTTCTAAGAAATATACATTGTAATTTCAACAATAGCATTTTTTTCAATACGAAACCCTCGAACAAATGTATAAACTTTAAATGAGTTTATTTAAATTTGAAATTTTTTGCTTTACGTCACATCTCCTGAAACTGCCTCAATTATTTTATATAAGCTTTACGTGGTGGTTAACATATAAATATATTCGGTGTTAAGTTTGCTTCTATAAATTGCTGTTGGCTTTCTTTAATAGGAGTTATATAAAATAAAATTTCTCTACAACTCTTTAACAGCTTCGGTTTGGATCATGTAAGTATCATTACATTAACTGTAATGCTTGGATATCAACCGATGAGGACTCACAACAGACAATGACAAACAATGGCTCTATCAGGTTCGAGTTTACAAAGCCAGCAGCGTGGCTCGGTGGTTGCGTTGATACTAAGCACCGAGAGGTCGCCGGGATCGATCCCCTGGAATATTCAATGCTGCTGGTCAGACTTGGTTATTTGTGACAACAAGTCGGTCGTTTCCTATCAGAGTTTGCCAATTTATCTGATTTCATTGTTGAAGCGGTTCCTCCATCAAATTGGCAAAAACCATCCTACCCACTATTTCACCACTATTTAATATGATTTTTGCAATCATATTTGAATATGATTGCAAAAATTTATTATCTATAACATGCATACATAAATGTCTTGCTTATTTTCTTGTATACAGTTTTGTATTATGCTTATATGTCTGGTCACAGTGACGCTATTATATTATATAATGTTATTCAAAATATAGGCGGTTGGAATCGTATTGTAGAGTCCTTCATTTGTCAGTGGGTGCTGATTGGCTGTAAATGATGACGATGATGATATTGAGACTAATCAGATGAAAAATGACCGAAATGGAGAATAATCAGTCTTTACTAAGTTTGACCCGCGGAATACGAATATGACAATGATTTTGTTGGCCTGCTCTCGTTTAAGAGATATGAGTCTTGAAAAATATTCGCACTTTTTACAGATTTTTGACTTTTGCAGTCTTTAATTCCATATCTAGTATTATTGTGCCAAAAGTGAGTATTGGCATCAATAGTCAGATGTTTTTTCTGTTGATTGTGATTATTTATTGCTTTTAAATTGCGTTTAATTAATTATCTAGCGAATTTTCAAAATAAAAAATATATGTTTTAAATTTTTTTTTTCCGTAATATCATGAGATAGTTACGTTAATTTTTTTTATTTTAAATTGAGTTAAAAATGCTGTTGCATGCATGCTGCAAGAGCGAGATGAAGAATGGAGAGCGCATCACTCTATCTCACTCGCTCACGCGATGAACGGCCTTGCCGAGAGCATTTTATATTGTAATTTAAAATCATTTACCACTTGAATTAGTACTTTCAGATAATATAACAAATATTATGATTGAAAACTAACCCTTATAAACGTGATAAAGTGAAAAATTAACGAAATTATTACATTATATTACGGAAAAAAATATTTTTGACTTAAAATTCGCTAGATAATTAATTATACGTATTTTAAAGCAATGAAAAAATTACAATCAATAGAAAAAACACATCTATTACGACTATTGATTCCAATACTCATTTTTGGCACAGAAATACCAGATTTTGAATTTAAGACTGCAAAAGTCCAAAATCTCTAAAAAAAAATTGGGCATATTTTTATTTTTATTTTATCTAATTTGTACCAGGAAGGCCTAACAGGTAACCTTAATGCGCCTTCCTGACCAGAAACATTGTGCAAATATTATTAGTATATACTATACAAAGTACATAAATACATATCAATTAATATCCACAGAGACATATATGATCAAATTTGTAAATTTGCAAATTTGCAGCTTTTTTAAACAATTCAGCGAAATTCATATCAATAAACATCCACAGAGACATTTATGGTCAAATTTGCAAATTTGCAGCATTATATACAATTCAGCGAAATTCGAGATTTTGCGATAAAAAGGCTAAGGTTGCCAATTTGTTGATACCGTTTCAATAAAAATCAGATAAATTGGCAAACTCTCGAGCAGATATAATGCTCAAAGATTATAAACGCTCATATCTATTAAACGAGAGCAGGTCAACAAAAATCAATGTCAAATTTGAATTCTGTGGGCCAAACTCAGTAAAGATTGATTAGTCTGCTCCGGAAACTAAAAAAACGTCATTTTTTTTGTTGCTCGTTTATTTTCTCATGTGAAATATAATATTATGTTAATTTGCAATAAATATAAAACTGCATTGTTGCAAATTGAATTGTGATTACAGAGATAGTGTTATATTTCTTAGACACATACTAAACTAAAAAAATAGTGCTCAATAAGGTATTTTCGACGTTGCATATCACAGTTGTTATACGCAGTGTACGATTTCATAAATATAATACTTGTGTCATCAATTTTTAGAATGTTATTTAAGTCGTTGCTTTGTAATTAATCTGCCACTCGTATTGTTCTCCTCGCAGTCTTCGGAACCAGCCACTCTTCACCACGTCACATATACTCTATCAGAGATGGTGTTTTGTATAATTGTAATTCACAACCTGCTCTTTATAATAATACGTTTTGAATGCAAAGTTATTCATTTTGCATAGTGATAATGATACTGAGTAATCTCGGCATTTGGATTTTTAAATAAAAATAAAAATCATATACTCTTTTCGTTTAGTTATTTGATTTTGATTTTTAACTGCTTTGTATTATTAATAAATTATGTTCACAATACATTTTGTATCTATTTTAATAGCTACCTGATCATTTTCTATTTTGAAATTTTAATTTAATTTTGTTAGTAATCATAGTATTATATAATTCTAATGTTAATGTACAGCATAATAGGAAAAAGAGCTCAAAAACCTATTTACAATTCTTATAAATTTGCTCATAATACATCTAATACATAATATGAATTAAAAGACTCTCTAAAATCGATGACCTAATTGCAGATTAGGTCGTCGATTAATTAACGGATTAGATTAATGCTAATCTAATCCGTTTAGTTATGAACACTATGTAAAATAGTAGTGCTATTTTTTTAATTTTAAATTCCAAATGTTTCAATTAATTATTGCATTTTATATTTAATTATTATTCATCATCATCATTTACAGCCATTCACCATTCACTGCTGGATGAAGGCCTCTCCAACACGCTTCCACTGGTCTCTGTTTTGCGCAACTCTCATCCGTCCCACCCCACACATTTTCATAATTTCGTCTACCCGCCTTGCGGTCTTTCTTATACCCTTTTATGTATATTCTCTCGGGTACCATTCTAGCATTTCTTTTTTCCATTCTCTTAGCATTTTTTTTTCCATTGTTACCCGTGCATTGCCATTTCAATCTCTTCACTCTATCCACTATATCCATACCCTTTTTACACTTCTCACCCACGTATTCTGCTTCCTGCCTTTCCTCATTATGCCAAGAATTTTGTATGTATATATATATATAATTGATATAATTTTAACTCAATTCTCGTCTGGAAGTTGAAATGCAGGAACTATTTGATATGTTTTAATATGAATTCTTATGATAATTTCACTATTTGATAATGATTTGTTTATTATTTGGTGTTGGTAGATAAACCAGGCATGCTCTAAGCCAAAATTAGTTTTTAAAAGCTTTCATTTTTTTTAAATGTTTTGTATCTACGGAGCAATTAACAATTTTGGCTCGAGGAATGCTCGGTATCTTTACTAGTAATTAAAATGCATGCAAATTTATTAATATACGTTCATATGTATTTATAATATAATAACGCACATGGGTATAATGTAAAAAGCAAGCTTTTCATTTGTTTATTAAAATTAAACAATTTAATAAAAGTATGTTATTAAGTCATATTATATGTACTTTTGTTGTACAAATTATATATAATTTTTACATTTACATAGAAAATTGTTTACATATGTATATATTACAGTTGAAGTGTATCTTCCAGTTGTAATATATTTTGTCTAGTTGGAGTATAGGCCAGCATAATGGCTCGGTGCTTGCGTTTATGTTTAGCACTGAGAGGTTACCGGGTTCGATCACGTGCTAATCTTTAATACTGCTGGTCAGCCATGGATAGTTGTGACTCCAAGTCGATCGTTTCTTATCAGAGTTTGCCAATGTATCTGGTTTCATTGTTGAAACGGTTCCTCCATCAAATTGGCAAAAATCATCCTACCCGCTATGTCACAAATATCTGAATTTGATTTATGTACAATATGTAAAAGTTTATGTACAAGTCTAAATCCATAGATGTCTCTATAGATTAATTCATTAATTAATTAATTGTTAATTTCGTGTTATTCAGCCTTTCGAAATACAGCGTTTATATAATAAAAATGATGCATTGTTTGTAATTAATTGTCTAGGAAGGTGAATTGGGGTCTACTCATTAAGCCTTCCTGGTGTTTATCTGGTAAACGGACTACTAGTCATATGTGAACTAGTCACAGGACAACCGGTCGCTCTAGATCGGTCACACGTGATCACCCGTCACACTAAACTGGTCACACCCTAAAACTAGTCACACCCTAAAACTAGTCACACCCTAAAACTGGTAACACCCTAAAACTGGTCACACGCGAAAATTAGTCACGAAAAAACTGGTCACACCCAAAAATTCGACCAATTTTTTATTTTCACCAGTTTTAGTGTTTGATCAGTTTTCTCGTGACCAGTTTTAGTGTGACGGGTGATCACGTGTGAACGATCTAGAGCGACCGTTTGTCCTGTGACCGGTTCACATTTGACTAGTAATCACCGAACCGTTAATCTATGTGAAACAAAATATTCCATATAACCTGGTACCAACTCCGTTATAGTTGAAGTCTGTTTTCAGTTGTAATATATTTTGACTAGTTGTACATAATATATTCCGTCTAACCCACGTAAGTTGATTCATATGCCGAGTTACATTCCAACTGGTCAACATATATTACAACTGAAAATACAGTTCAACTAAAAGTTGGTACCAGGTTAGATGGAGAGGTTACGTTTTAGTGAAAACGTCACCCGATTAGTAAATTGAGTTGGAAAGTCACATTTTTGTTTTGAACACATTCTTAGAGTTATTGTAACACGGTACTCATTACCTTTATTCGTAATACCCAGCAAACATTATCGCATTATTGAATTCTAAAGCATTCGTAAAAACATCAGAGCTGTCAAAACTCAACTGTTATATTACAACCGGCGCACATTGTTGAAAGTATATTTGCGCTTGTATAGATATAATTTATTAGTTGAATTGTATCCGAATATGAATGACCTAGAACGCCAGTTGGAATATATTTCATCTGAAAATACACTTCCACTGTAACATGTACATAAACATTTATTTATTTTATTAATTACATACCAGGAAGGCATTACAGGCAGCCCCAATGCGCCTTCCTAGCCAATTACAAAAATTGCAGCAATTTTTATTCATTATATAAGTCACTGAATTACGAGACACTGAAAAACTCGAAAATCAATGAGACATCTATCAAATTGTACACAAACTTATTTATTGCACATTAATCAATCACAAATTATAGGTGTCATATTGTATATATAGGAAGGATTTTAGCCAATTTTTACCGGGAACCGTTTCAACAATGAAATTATTGAACTCTGATAGGAAACGATCAACCTGGAGTTAAAAATCCAGGTCTGACCAACAGCATACTCTGAAAAATTCATTTTCACTCGAGGCCCGGCCCTGGGATCGAACCCGGCACCTCACGACGCTAAGCAGAAGCTTAACGACCGAGCTATGCTGCTGGCCAGAACATACATACATCGATTTGCTCATTTCATAAACAGTACAAGTCAAATTCTTTATTCGTGAAATTTCGTGTAGAACACAATTATTATTTTAGTTAACACTATTAAAACAAGCTTCTGCAATTCGATATAGTATTTTCGCTGAAATATTGAATACTCTATTTAATACTGCTATGAATACTGATTACAATTCAGGAAAAAGTTTGCCTCTTATCCAATCGTTTTCATACTTTGCCATATTGCTCATTTTGGTCATCAATATAAGTAAATGGATCCTCCGCCATTACGATAGAGATAAAATATCGTTTAAGAAGCGTTTCAAGATCGACAATTTTTAATCTCGGTGACGTCTCGTAGTTCATTAGTTTTATACATAGATGGCGGTAGTAAAATAAAATTATTGGTATTTTTATTCAAAATAATAATTGTAGAAATTTATAAGTTGAAATTCGCTTTGATAGTTATTAAAATTAATATTGAATTCTTTGTTTCAGATTAACTGATCGTATGAGTGAAAACTTCTGGGAATTAATGAAAACCAGTAAGCATCCACCTCAACTACCTCCTCCACTTCCTCCTCTTCCACCTCCACCTCCACCTCCACCTCCACATCCTCCTCCTCCGTATCCATATCCTCCCGTGCTTTCATACCCTCCTCCGCTTTCATATCCCCCTCCACCTTCATTTCCTCCTCCGTCTTATGTCACCTGGACTCCACCAGAACCAATCACATTCACAGACAAACCAATACCCTATTTCGAAAATATCGATCTGGCCAAAGAGTATGCCGATCAAATGTCAAGGCTGGAGCAACATCATTTGCAGCAACAGCAACTGCAGCAACAGCAACTGCAGCAACAGCAACTGCATCAACAGCTTCTGCAGCAACAGCATCTGCAACAACAGCAGCTGCAGCAACACCATTTGCAGCAACAGCAAGAAATTGCCGCATTCAACTACATGGGATATCCATATCCCTGCAATGCCAACTTTGTAACTGGAGGACAACCAACTCACTGCAATTATTTCAATATTACCGCTTCTAATACGGCAGCTCTGCGTTCTGTGCGACCTCAACGGTTTCCATACCCTCAGCCTGCTCAATTAAATCCAGATAACGTGAGCAATGACACGAGGCAGAATATTAAAAGGCATTCGAAACAAACGAAACCGAACAAGGTGCACACACCGCCAAAGAAACCGAGACTATCGGATAACTCGGTCAATCGAAATTTACGTAACATATTAATACAGCAGAATTTCAATGGAAATATCCCATTACCACCATCGCATGTATTAAATCAAGATCCTTCACAATCACAAGCAACGTCTTATGCCGCCTACATTCCTCAAATTGCGAATACCACGCTTGCTTCAAACGTTCCGAGTAATGTGTCATGCAAAGATCCGAGACTATATAATGGTGCTTCAGCTGGAGAGATGTACTGTCGGAGAATCGCCACCGATCAACTGAATGCAATAATGAATCCTACGAGATTAGTAAATCATGACAAGACAGCTCCGAACAGAGATACATATCCTCAAGGTTTTCAGGCTAACAATACTTTACAAGATGCATATGATTTACAAAAAATTTATCAGAGCACAACTTCAAAGCCGGTCGGCGATCCAAGAATTAATCCAACATGTACTGCTACAATACATTATACTGCAGAAGAAATGCAACAATTGAAAGCTTCAAAACCCGACTCACAAATAAATTCCCTCAGCAACTATTTAACCTTAGTAAAATCGGATCCACCTCAAAACGAACCTAATTTAATTCAACCACAACAATATGTAAACTGTGACTCTACAACACAATCACCGTTCGTCAGAGTTGATAATACTCAACCCCGTCCAAAAACAATAAATATTAAAACTTATCGAGAAAATAACAATCGACAGAATCCAAATATTAAGATTACTGAAAGTATTGCAAAACCTGTAAACACTCCAACCGATTGCCGTAATTTTGTACCGGCAATACATGATAAACCAGTCTCTACACAAGAACCACACAAAACTGCTACAACTATGCCTCCAGCAGAGATCATTCGACCTGGAAGATCCATTGCTGAACCAACAACGTATCAATGCAATGAAAGTTGTGACTCCTCGTCAAAGCCGTTTCTTAGAACCCTACTGGATCGTTATAATGCTATTTCCGAAATACCGAGCGATTCTTTGAAAAGTTCAACTGAGATGGTTAAAAGTACCCAGCCACAATTAGAATATCACACAAGATCAACTGCCGATGAGCGTATTCAAACCTCATCAGAACAAATCAGTTACACTGACCCAACAACACAATCGTCCTGTGGCATGCTTACCATTGACCACTCTCTTCCTCGAGAATTATCAAACAATATCAACTCACACAAATCAAGCGATAGTTCTACATCAAAGAATGTTGAGACGAATCCAAATATTAAAATTACTAAAGGTTCTTCAATGCCATATCTGACGGACCCGCTATATCACAGAAAACATACTAAAAACGAAGAACAAATACGACCATCGAATATCACAAGTGACAATGATCAAATTATATCAAAAGAATCAAGGGATAAAATCATATCAAATGATTCTCAGAAGATTCCAAATATGATGATAGCAAAAAGTCCTACAATTTATCAGCCCACATCATCGACAGCAAAAAGTGCAACACAACCACCCCCAGTTGGAAAAGATAGCACTGATAATTCTTATACTCATTCGATAACATCAGATAGTTCTCGAAATGATCTAAATATTAAGTTCATTAAAGATCCTACAGAACAGGTGAGTTCTGAAAGATGTGCAGTCGATGGACATAATCAAATGCCAGTGATAAAAAATTCTCCATCAAATGAATCATGGGATCAGATGTCATTAAATGCTTCTAATGTTAAGAACAGAACCCACCAAACAGAACTGGCATATCGCTTACGATATATGATTGAACAAAATAACGATGCATCAAATCGACAAAAAAGAAATATCATTGACGTAACAAAGTCGTCTCTTCTTGATCAAAATCGCACTCAAATAAGAACTAATGAAATACAAAAATCGATTGATAACATGACAGACAAATCCGTTATTGAAAATCCAAAGAAAATTCTAAGGAGAAGATATAGCGTTCACTGTTTAGAAGAACTAAAACTTGCAGAGGAAGAACCTGAGACACAATTAACTCTTGATAGCACAGATCAAGATGGTTCTAATTCTGGAAAAATGACTAGTCTCATTGCTAATACTAAAAATTACATAGATAACAATGATAGTAACAAATATCCGATAACATTGAAACATCTCAATGCGTTACCTATTAGTAATAGTCAAGAAGTGGAACATCTGGTCGACGCTGTTTATAAAATACCACGTCCACAAGGTTCTCCCATATTGCAAAACAAGAGTCATCCGATAACAGTGGAACATGCTAAAGCGTCAATTATATGTAAAAGTCAAGAAGTGGAACATCTGGTAAAACATATAGAAGCTGTGGATAAAATACCACGTCCACAAGGTTCTCCCATATTGCAAAACAAGAGTCATCCGATAACAGTGGAACATGCTAAAGCGTCAATTATATGTAAAAGTCAAGAAGTGGAACATCTGGTAAAACATATAGAAGCTGTGGATAAAATACCACGTCCACAAGGTTCTCCCATATTGCAAAACAAGAGTCATCCGATAACAGTGGAACCTGCTAAAGCGTCAATTATATGTAAAAGTCAAGAAGTGGAACATCTGGTAAAACATGCGGAAGCTGTGGATAAAATACCACGTCCACAAGGTTCTCCCATATTGCAAAATAAGAGTCTCCCGATAACATTGGAATATCTCAAAGCGTTACATCTTAGTAAAAGTCAAGAAGTAGAACATCTACTAAGATGTACTGATGTTGAAAATGATATACCAAGCCCACAAAGTTCGAGTACAGTTAAAACTAAATCTACATGGCTACCTCAAAATTCCACTCAATGTGCAAAAGCCGATGATAAAAATGAAGTCAACTTGCATGCAGCAACTCCACAACAATCGAATGTGCTAAATATATCCAAAAATAATCCGAACCTTCCCAACCCTCCACAAGCTTCGCCAAAACAACTTAAATTAGTATCCAAATATAATAATTCGGACTGTCCGGTGGTGAAAATTCAAAAACTTATAGAAGACAAGGAAAAAAATAAGAGAAGTAAGGAAATTATGGTTGCTATACTTTCAAAAGAGCTTGCTGATATTGCAACAAATCCAAATCAAAATTTTAGCTACTCTAAAGCTGTTTTCGATGCTAAACGGAAAATTGTCCAAAACATACTACAAAACGAACAAGAATCGGCTGCTTCTAAACTCATGTCCATGGCTCATTTGAAATTGGAACATGATTTGAACCGAACACAAAATAATACACTAATTACTTCGCAATATAGTCCTAGTACTGCAACCGATCTAAGAAATCTGTATCCAGAGCTATCGACAATCATAGAGGAAGTGATGCAGAATTCGATCGACCTTCAAAACTCCAACGAAGAAGTCGTTCAAATTGACGACGAATTTACACCTGACAGTATTCCGACACAGTCGGGAGAGACCTGCCCCAGCCAATTCGCATACGACGATGATATTATAATCGTCGAAGACATTGATTCGACTGTAACTACAACACCTGAACTTCCTCGCATTGAAGTTAAAGTTATTCAAGAAGATCCCGTTGTTTTAATACAATCTGAATTGAATGCTACTTCGCTGGGAGAGATCAATGCACCACTGAACGACATGGTAGTGAATACTTTTTAATTATTCTGATTTTGTATAATTTATATTTGGTTTTTACTCTATGACTGCTAAATGACGATATATCATTGATTGTAGTTTAGCCCAAAATTGTCAAATGGAAAAGATTAACCCTTTGCCCACGGCAATAAATATAGCGAATAAGCCCTGTACGCGGCACCTTTTTCGCGAATTTGACAATCGAGTTTTCGACCTTAAATACAAATTTTAATATTTACTCAAGTAGCCAGATATGTTAATTAACACAAAGTATTATTTTAAACAATAAAATACATAATATATCTCGTAGTTTTGGATTAGTTGTCAAATAATCATTCTTCATAATTGTATGAAGACGTGACGTCACATAAACGAGGTTTCAGTATGGTTCCACAAAAAACTAATTTTTGACTGGTATATATGAATTTTAAGCAAATTGAATAGATGGCATTCAACTCTCAGTAATATATTCAACCAATTTTGAACCTTAAAACAGTTGAAATAGGCGCATATAAGGCTCAAAATCCCGTGCAAAGTTCAGAAATTCTATGGAAGACAGCCGCGCTACAGACTTGTCTCCCAAAGCTTCCATAGAAGACGGCCGCGGGCAAAAGGTTAAGCACTGAAATGGTTATGACTTTGTGGTAGTCATTCATACAAGGATTGGAAACATTTTTCAGAAAATATAATATTTATGTTTTAGTTTATAATGTTTTTATTTGAATAGTTATTCAATTATGTTAACAATAATAACAATAAACCAAATGCTACTGAATGTTTAAAGATTGGAACTGGACTTCATCAAATCAGTTAGACAAAAACCAGTTAAACAGTGAAACCGCCTTTTTTGACATCACCGAATACCGGCGGAATTCTCTCGGTTAATCAGTTTATTATTAATAATAAAAAAAATATTTTACAACTCGGTGTAATACTGTTATACAGAAAAATATGGGTACATTGTAATTCGGCACTTCCTAATGTCTTCCTAAATATATATTTATTTTTAATAAAATCTGCGTAATCGAAAGTAACCCATGACTAGAGACACGTATTTTGGGCATCAATTTTTGTCAATTTTAGCATTTTCATTTTGCATTTTAGCGTTTTAGGGCATTAAAAATATTCAATTTTAGCATCTATTTTTATAAAGATTTTAATTTTAAATAATAAAAAATTTCGATGAATTTTAATAAAATTTATACACACATACATATATAAAATTTAAACACAACACAACAATTAAAAAATAATGGAAAAATTCAAAAATGTTTTGGAATTAAAATTTCAATGAAAAAAACATGAATATAAAAATACAAAAACAAAAAATATGAATATAAAAATATAATACCAATTAAAATTTATTAAAACTCAACATGGAGCATATTTCTACAAATTTAATTTTGATATTTATGCAACGATCGGTAACAATTATATTGTATTTACTAAAATACCTTTCAGCATCCACACTATTGGCGGGACACCAAATAAATTTTGGAGCTGCACAACCAAACTCTTCATATATAATTTTTGTTGCCATTAATAATAGCAATATATCCGGCGGGGATTCACTTTTTATATTATCTATTAATTGTCTAAAAAAGTGCTGATATCCTTCCAAACATTTATTTCTATTGTAAACTGCAAGCTCTGTTTTATCCCCTCGATTTTTTCACATAATAAATGACCCTTCTAAATTGTCTATTAATTTTATGCAAATTTCACTTTTGTTTGTTATTTTAGCATCTATTCCCATATTTTACGAATTTAGCATCTATTCCGAATTTTAGTATCAAAAGCAAAATGCCCAAAATACATGTCTCTACCCATGACCCATTGTGTAGAAGCAGGAAGCAAAAAGTACTTCGAAAGAAACGGATAATGAAATATTTCCTTGATTAATGAGGGATTATGGATAACGGGGATTTATTTGTAACGAGGGATGAAATCTTTGCGATGGAATATTTTGCTGTTGCTTGTAATATATCACTTAAAACGAAAACAAAGCGTGCAATGGAAGAAATACACATATATGTATACCCACAATACTTTTTGGCGTGTATGAAATGCACATGTTATTTCCGTGGGTCTGGTTTCAAAAATTCTCGTTAAATGAACTCTCCGTTTCTATATACTTGAATTTCATTTGTCATCAATTTTTAATAAGACTTATAATTTTATGTTAACTACAGCTGTATGCATATGTATGTATTTAATTCATTTCAATCAACTAAACATTTTCCATATACACCTAGTACCAAGCTGACGAGGCATATATAGAAAAAAATGGTTCATTTAACAAGAATTGATGTTTCGCAAGGGTGTTATTCCTAGAATTACTAGAAAGTTAAACTATTATAAATATGATAAACTATTTTTCAAGTTGTCCCAAATGAGTTTGTATAAACTATGGTGAAGAATTTTTTGGACAGCTTTTTTCCAATTTGAATGTTTTTACCAGAGAAATGTTATAATAAAAATGAAATGTTATAACATTTCTCTGGTTCTTACACACTAAATAATTTCAATCTCATCAATGTGTCGATTGAAGACTAATTAAAAAATGAATTGCTGAACCACCAGAGAATGTCAACGGTGAATAATAAAAGATGCAACAAAAGGAAGTGCAGATTTTACGATCAGCTGAAAACACACACCACAAATCTATATAAATCATTGCTAAATATCAAACCTATTCATCGACAGAAAGTAAACGAGTGTTTTCTACGGCCGGCATGAAATAAATCATCACAAAAATAAGAAATCGCCTTTCTGATTCGTCTTTAAATGCTTTGGTATATTTAAAAAATTATTTTGCTGTACAGAAGTAAATTATTCTTATTTTCATATCATAAATTTACACAAATGGGTGTTAAAATCGTATTTAAATACGATTCGTAATCGTAGTAAAACTATATTTCATTTGTTTCAATAAATTTATATGTATATTTAAATTTATATCTTCATATGTTTTCCTACAAATAATATGAGTTCATTATTTGACAAACAAAAAATAATCAAAGTATCGAGTCTGGGAAAAACTCTTAACGGGAAAAAGTTTATTAATAAAAGAAAATTTATTTCAAATAGCTTCTTAAAATAATCTTTTATAATAACTTTATAATTCCAGACGACAGGGAGAATAGTGCAATCCCCATCGTCCATATAAATAATACATAGATAATAAATACGATATAAATAATTAATTAATTAATCGATTGACTATTATTTATTAATTTAAGACTACTAAAATATTTAAATGAGAATCTGAAAGCCTATTTCTATGTAGATTTGGCACAAGTATTTTCAGCAATGGAATAAACTCTTTCAGTTTTGGTCGAAGTTTTTTAAATTATCTGTTTTTCTCCTGTCAGCATGTATGTCTTATATATTATCATTTCTTTTATAAACTCAAAACGTTATTTACACTATTTTGTTATTACTAATTTGTGGTTTTGTCTTTGATAACTCTGTATTTAATTCATCATCAAACGCTCAATTGTCCCATCTTCATCAGAATTTTGATTTTTAAATGCTTTTTATTATTACTAAATTATGTTCACAATACATCTTATATCTATTTTAATAGCTACTGATCTACTGATCATTTTCTATTTTACAAATTCAATTTAATGTTGTTAGTAATCATAGTATTATATTATTTTAATATTAATTGAAGACTCTCTAAAGTCGATGACCTAAAGCAGATTGTGTTTAGGTAATCTGTGTGTTATACCTGAAGGGTATAGACATTTTGTTGTAATCCCCGAGACTCTTCACAAGTGTGTTAGTATGGTTATTAGTAATTCTGTCATAGAATCTACTGGTTAGTTTGTTAGTAATGTCTGTAACAAATGGAATATTATATATGGCATGCAGTTTTTTCAAGTTAGTATGTATTATAAATTAATTATAAGGATTTATTTTTTTTCATTGTATAGGTAGAATTGTCAATACCACTCGGAACAGTTTAAAAATAACAATCATCTGTCTTCGGACATCCAAGTTGAACTTATCCCTCCCTATACAAATATGTATACGAATATGTATGTATGCAGGGCTTTTTTGTGAAAAAAAAGGTGCCGGAACTCACTTCTTATTAGCAAAAATTTTTGTGTATAATATTTATAGTGATAAAAAAAATTCGTTCAAGTAAACCTTTTGTCTTGTGTAAGTTTCCCTACATTTGCGCTCAATTTGTATCGAAACTGCTCTCATAGCCAATATGTGTGAACGTATATGTATGTTTAATTATCGAATTTCGTTTTGTAGTCTTCTTATATTCCTCAAATTCATAGATAAAGTCGTGGGTTGGTCACATTTTTCGAAGTGAACTCAGTTGTAGCTTCTTATCTTTCCCAGAATGTTCATTGTCAGCCGATTCTTTGGAAATTTTCATTCCCATGGTCGTTTCAGTTCCGAGAGTTCTAACGTTTCTGCACGGTGTGCATCTCAAGTTTCATTTTTTTTAATATAAATCTATTTTTTATTGTAATGACCAGCAATCTGGCCAATCATTTTGATTTCGTTGTACAGATATTTCCATATTTCATATTAAGGGAATCATCAGCAGCGTTTGAGAAGTAACGAGAGATTTTTTTTCATTTTTATTAAACTTCGGGCTAAAAACTTAAATTCTAAAAAAATATATACAATGAAATTAAATTTAGACAAAAATAAATGAAAACTAAAATGTGTCGTACATTGTCAATTGTTAAGCATGTGCATTCATTCACAAACTCACTACGCAAACAAAGTTGTAATCAAATGTTATAATCCTTTTATTTTTAAAGTTTAAAACACAAAATGGTTGTATTTTGGTTGTTTGTTACAGCTGATGATTTCGAAGAAAAAATAAAATTTTTAAAGCAAAATTTTGAGAATATTCATTTGAAGCATAAAAATGGCGAGAAAATAAGTGCGGTGGAACGCCGTTCCACCGCGTTAAGGTCAGTTCATACATATCCAACACGAACCGGCAGCAGCAGGTATCCTGCAAGTTCTCTGGTACATTCTATATGAACGCATTCATACATGTCCATATTGAATGTACCAAAGAATACTGTCCGTACTTGCAGGATACCTGTTGCTGCCTGTTCGTGCTGGTTAGGTATGAACAGACCATTACATGGGAAAAAAACCCTGTATGTACATACATATGTTTATCATATTTATGTTACCAAATAAAGAAATAAATTCTAAATTGTTAAAACAATTTGTTTTGGAACTTCATTCTTTATTCATTTAATAGAATACACCATTTAATTTCAATACATAAATATGTAAATCCCTTGTATTTTTATTAAAATGCTACAATACCCACATTTCTCTAAATAGAAGTTAACTGGTTACTTCACAAGAAAAATGACTTTGAACTGGTTACCATTATTTTCTAGTTATTTGGAACCCTTACACTAACTCTTATATTGTTGAAAAAATTATAGGTTTTTGAGTTCTTTTTCCTATTATGCTGTAGATTAACATTAGAATAATATAATACTATGATTACTAACCAAATAAAATAGAAAATGATCAGTAGATCAGTAGCTATTATAATAGATATAAGATGTATTGTGAACATAATTTCGTAATAATAAAAAGCATTTAAAAATCAAAAATATTATTGAAAAACCAAATATTTTTGACAACTGCCGTTCTTAATTGGGCTAAACTATAACACTACATTAGATGTAGCTGTAGTATTTAAATAAGTAATGCTTAAACGAATCAATGATCTTTCTAGCAGTCTTGGGCAGGGACTTTCAAAAGATCTCATTAGCCAAAGGATTAATAGTAAATTACTTTGATTACAGATGCAGCTACCATTACCAAAGATGAAAGTCAAATATAATGCTCGAAAGATTACAAAGAGGAGGGTAACGATCAGTGAAATGGAAGTGGATCGCAAAGACTGGTATAAAGGACCTTATTACAGATATCAACTGAACAGAATGACTGACATTATACTCGAAAACAATAGAAATATCGCCACCATCGATCTTTGCAGCGAAGAAAACGTCGAAAGATTGAATAGGATAGCTTTATTAAATAATATCGACTTAAGTTGTTTGAATGCACGCGATTTGAAGGATTTAGTAGTTGCCAAATCAACATCAGCTGAAAGCCCAGTTCATGTTTCAAACGAAACAGATAAACATAGCAATAAAAATAACGAATCGGGTAAATTCAAATCGAAAAGTAACAGTGAGACGTCTAAAATTGCCTATAATGATGGTATTTCTACTTTGTATGGCTATAGAAAGTTTAGCAACTCTCCCGAGATAAATGATACAGAGAAAGAGGTGTATGCATGTGTCAAAACAGGTTGTAATAAAATTTTTCACAATACCATAGAGCTCATTGCACATAACGACGTATGTCAGGTCGACCTGGATGTTCCAGATAATATATCTATGCCCTCTTTGAATCCTATTGAAGATTATTTGAACGACACGGAAGAAGTGACCGTACATAGGGCTGAGAGTGTAATTGTTCGACCCAAATCGACAAGTGATCAAGCTTATCAATTCAATGATGTCCGTTTAAAAGAACTATTTGAAACACTTTCAGAAGAATCATGCAATAGCGTTGAAAGCACTGCTGGCGATGGTTTGAATTCTAAATGTGATGATAAAACGAGTACTCTTTCGACATCTAAAATTGTTCAAACAAGTGCTGAAGTATCGAAAAATGTGAAGGATGAGGATTTATCGATTGAAAAATCGAACAAGAAATCCAATTCAGACGAGTCATTGATTGAAAATCGTTTGAAGGAAATAAGTAAAGAAAAGAGACGACTTAAAAAAACCCTTAAGAAATTCAAAAAAACGGATCACGGAGAAAAGAAGGTGAGAAGTTCGTCATCTGAAAAGAGTCATAAAAAAGAAAATAAGGATGATTTATCCAAACACAAAAGTAAACACAGTGACAAGTCATCAAATGAAAAACCCGAAAAGAAGGACAATCGAAGGACGAAGGATGAAGATGTAGAGAAAAGAGGGTCAGAGAGAAAAGAGAGACACAATGAAAAGAATGATGAAGGGATATTGATTGAAAAGGACAAAAAACTCAAAAAAGATCAAAAAACTCCAAACACAGCGGTAGATAAAGAACAAAAAAGTGTTCCAAAAAAAGATCAAAATGCTCCAAACACAGCTGTAGGTAAAGAACAAAAAAGTGTTCCAAAAAAAGATCAAAATGCTCCAAACACAGCTGTAAGTAAAGAACAAAAAAGTGTTCCAAAACAAGACCAAAATGCTCCAAACACAGCTGTAGGTAAAGAACAAAAAAGTGTTCCAAAAAAAGATCAAAATGCTCCAAACTCAGCGGTAGGTAAAGAACAAAAAAGTGTTCCAAAAAAAGATCAAAATGCTCCAAACACAGCTGTAAATAAAGAACAAAAAAGTGTTCCAGAAAAAAAAGATCAAAATGCTCCAAACACAGCTGTAGGTAAAGAACAAAAAAGTGTTCCAAAAAAAGATCAAAATGCTCCAAACTCAGCGGTAGGTAAAGAACAAAAAAGTGTTCCAAAAAAAGATCAAAATGCTCCAAACACAGCTGTAGGTAAAGAACAAAAAAGTGTTCCAAAAAAAGATCAAAATGCTCCAAACTCAGCGGTAGGTAAAGAACAAAAAAGTGTTCCAAAAAAAGATCAAAATGCTCCAAACACAGCTGTAGGTAAAGAACAAAAAAGTGTTCCAAAAAAAGATCAAAATGCTTCAAACACAGCGGTAGGTAAAGAACAAAAAAGTGTTCCAAAAAAAGATCAAAATGCTTCAAACACAGCGGTAGGTAAAGAACAAAAAAGTGTTCCAAAAAAAGATCAAAATGCTTCAAACACAGCGGTAGGTAAAGAAGAAAAAAGTGTTAAAGAAAAAATAAAGAATTTAAAACACAAAGAATTGGATAGGAAGGCACTATATGATTCTGCGCAAAATCGAGTCGCAGTAGTTCGCCTACAAGATTACGTTAAAATGAAAAATAAACCATGTAACAAGCAAAAAGCGTCAGAAAAATCTCTACTAACACAGAAAGCAAAAGAAGCCAAACAACAACGCACAAAGCAAACCAGAGCTGAAATAAAGAAGAAAAATTTAACAAAGGCCATAGTAAAAAAGATGATCAAGAAACCTTCCAAGATGTACAACTTCAAAAACCAAATGACCATTACAACGGCACCAATAAAGAAAAAGTCAAAGAATCTTGTGTGCTCTTTTTGCCAGAAGACTTTCACGTGTGAAAAAGTCCTGGACATACACGTAAACCGGCACTTATCCAAACAGCCGGAGTCGGCCGTCGAAAAGGTGCGGAGCCCGTCCAACCCCGAGGAGGAATCCTTGCTGGCGCCAAAACCGAGCCATATTTTGCAGAGGAGACAGAGTTGTATCAGCGGTTCGCCGTATGAGTGCAACATGTGCCATAAGAAGTTTTCTGATCGATACATTTACAGGTTGCATTGCGACAATCACAGCAGTCGCACGCTGTTACCTGACAAGTAGAAGTCTCTCTAACCTGTGTTTTCATGATCTTATCGTCTATAATATGTTCTGTTAGTATGGTAAACGGACTACTAGTCATATGTGAACCAGTCACAGGACAACCGGTCGCTCTAGATCGGTCGCTCGTGATCACCCGTCACACTAAAACTGGTCACATCCTAAAACTGGTCACACCCGAAAATTGGTCACGAAAAAACTGGTCACACCCAAAAATTAAAAATTGCTCGAATTTTTGGGTGTGACCAGTTTTTTCGTAACCAATTTTCGGGTGTGACCAGTTTTCTCGTGACCAATTTTAGGGTGTGACCAGTTTTAGCGTGACGGATGATCACGAGTGATCGATCTAGAGCGACCAGTTGTCCTGTGACCGGTTCACATTTGACTAGTAATCACCGAACCGTTAGTATAGTGTTATCTTTCAATGGAGTATTCTTTCTGCCTTGTGTGTTTTCACCTTCGAAAAAAGCATTAATGCATCCAATATATGTATAAGAATGATTAATGCATCCAATATATGTATAATTATTAGTCAGTATGCAGTTTCAGTGCATACATATTTGTTACCTACCCATCCATACAGACATCTTAAAGCTGTCGAATTAAATGTGCCAAATACCCATAGCGAGATAACAAAACATTAGTTTTAATATGATCCTATACTTATATGTGATTTCAACAAACTAATTATGATTCTTACAAAGTACTTATTTTTTAAGATATTTTAATTTTAATTATAAAAAAATGTGAATTATTTGCCAAATATAATTTTAATTTTATGATTATAGCGATTTCGTAAGTTCTCAGTTTTTTTGAAAAAGTTACTGATTACTGCTTATTTTATTAAGTTACATTATTTCTTTTACTAGCCATTTTATGTTTAAGTAAAAATAAAATAAATCATGCATGTTGTCATCAAATGATTTTATAGTTTTTCTCATTTTAAGATACAGTTCCCCTCCCCCCCATACTACAACATGGAATATACATATTTTAGTACATAAGTAAGCATTATCTCACCAGCCAAGTTAAGTATTGCGGAACCAACCAGGATATAAATCAGCGTATCAGCCCGAGTCGTCAGTGAGCTTCTGGATTTCAGTTCTCCCACTCCTCCGAAATCTAGCAACTATGTACTTTCTTCGTCGTACATACATACAATAACACTTGTATCTACTCATCGTAAATACAGATCCTACTTTAAACACAGATGTGTTTCTATAGGCCTGGACACACAAAGAAATAAGGAACGTTGTATGCCTAACATAAAGAGAAGAGATAGAAAACGAAATATCTACGTTGGTTAGAAGTATGAAAAAGGTGGTTGATGTAACGGTGAGAGTTAGAAGTATTAATAGTTATCTAATTATAAGTATGAAAATGGTGGTTGTGAGAGTAAAGAAATTTCAATGGCAATGGGTGGGTGAGCTAGAAGAACGGACGATAGATGGATGGAAGAAGTGCTCGAATGGTACCCGAGAGAATGTTAATTGTACAACCAATCTGGATATGAAACAGCGCACCAACCCCATACGTCAGTGAACTTCTGGAGTTCAGCTTGCCACTTCTGCGAAAACTACCAACTACCTTCTTCGCCGTACATACATATGTACAATTACTTGATACACTTACTTGATTACTAATTAATTGATACACTTGTATCGATTGAACATAAATAAAGATCCTCCTCCAAACACATATGTGTATCTATAGGCCGGGACACTGGTCAACACAACACCTTGCCTAAACTGCATATAGTCCAGTGAGGCCCTGATCCAGCTCTCTCGCCGCCCTGGGCAAAATATTATTTTTGCCGCCCTTTATTTATTATTATTTTAAAACAATATTTTCTAACATCAAATTTTGTAGGTATTTTTAAAAATAAAAATCGTTAAATAAAAAACTACAAAATTTACAATATATATTATACACATTTTAATGTTTATTTACAAATTTAAAAGATCAAAATAAAATAATAAAATACTGTTTTAAAAAAATGATTACTTCCATTTAACGTCTTCTGACCAAAACCTTATCAACTCTAAGTTAGTACATAAAGAACACAAAAATATAAATTTTCAGCTTGATACGTTCGGGTGTGTGGGAAAAATCCTGTGGTCACAAAATTCTGACTTTTCCAAGGGAAAAATCCCACTTTCGGTTTATTAAATTGAGTGATTTTTATTTATTGTCATCACATTAATACAAGGATTATACTTGAATTTTCTGGTGAAGAGCACACATGCTTAAAGGCTCGAAAGAAATAAGGGAAGAAAAATCAAACCAGTAAACTGCCTTCTAAAATATGAAATTTCATTTCAATAAACCAAAAGGTTTCTGAGAAAAACCTCGATTCTCTAAAGATACTACTTTCGGTTAAGGCAGGGGTCGGCAAATTTATTAGTCAACAGAAAAATTTCAACAGTACAATGATTGAGATTTCTTTTGAGAGCTAAATTTCTTTACTTCAAACATAAACTATATATGTAGGTATGTACATATGTAAATATAAGTAGGTATATATTTCAAGTCTTAATTAAACTATGGGAACATTGAATAAAACTCGAAAGCATACTCAATAATAATCTTATTTATTAATAAAAATTAAATTGTAAGTAAGGTATCCATAAACTCTGATAATGACAATTTTTTATTTAAATTGGCACACGTACAGATTAAAATATAAATGAAAGCAGTACAGTGAGACAAAAAGATACAAATATAAATGAAAATATTATATTCCGAGTACGGTGAGCACAACAATGATTGACAAAAACTTAATGTGAACAATGACCTAGCATCTCCTCGGAAATTTGTTAGTTAGATTTAGTTTTTTTTTATGTTTAAATGCTTTTTATTATTACTAAATTATGTTCACAATACATCTTATATCTATTTTAATAGCTACTGATATACTGATCATTTTCTATTTTACAATTTTAATTAAATTTTTTTAGTAATCATAGTATTATATTATTCTAATGTTAATGTCAATTTAGTCAGGTTTATACACAGTGGCGGATTAAGCACTTCGAAGGCCAGAGGCGCAATGCAATTTAGATTATAGAGTGCCCAATTTTTTTTTAGTTTTTTATTTCAATTGTGAATTATGGGTGCATTATAAAAAGTGTGTTTTTTATATTTACAATTCTTTATTAAATAATAAAAATCTATTTAAAAACTTATTAATAACAAGAAAAAAAAGGAAAACATTTTAAAGTGGAAATTTTTGAGCTTTTGATGCCGCAACTTTATCTATTATATTATCGCAATCTAATTAATACATTCACCACGTCACTTTAAGTTTACATCACTGTTAAATTATTTGACCAGAACGGGATTCCCAATTAAATTTTAGGTATGACTAGCACATGATATGACGGTGGCTATATTACAATGATGTAATATTCTAGCCTGCAAACTTTTGTATTTTTCAGCCATATTTTCTGCGTTGTCATAAGATTGTCCCTACGTTTAGAAATATCTATCCAAATGGTTTCTAAAAATTTTAATATGATCTGCTCTAAATATTCAGAGTGGTGTTTTTCAATATTTAAAAATCCAAAGAAACGCTCTTTTATATCTCCATTTTATCCAGAAATCTCAAGATTAATGTTAACTGGTCTATATGAGATACATCAGGAGTTGAGTCGATTATAATTAAATAGTATATTGCTTCCAGAACTTCAGCTATTAGATATATTTAAGCTTCACTACTCAATAAACTTAGAAATTCATCATATATACACACATATTGTACAACAAATATGTACAAATTAACTTTACCGGTAGCACAACTACTGAATTTTTCTAAATGAGTTTTAATAAAATTATCAAATTCGGTAAGATATTCGATACAATTTAAAAAATTTCCTTTTCGATTTGAAAATACGTTAAGAATCACTAATGTAACTGGGAAAGTTGGAAACATGTGTTATTTAAGAACAAATTAAATTTTTTTTATATTTTAAATATTTATTATGCACGAAGAAAGCAAATACACGTACAACATTACAGATTATGAAATTTCAATTTTTACCTGACACGGTCCTACCTGCTCTACCTGTCCCACTTCTATTCTAACCAGACCGTCAGCGGAGGCAGTCGTGAGACACATCCCCTGCCCCACTATCTTCATCGAACTTCGAACGCACACAGACGTGTGTCCCTCCTGCAACCCGAGAGCTGAGGTGTCCACGTGCAGTTTGAGCCCAGTCGTAGCTTTGAAGTACCTGGAGCTCCCGTTACCTCTTCAGACGCCGCTGTTTACGGAACAGCCAGAAGTCGTTTACGGAACAGCCAGAAGACCTCGGGACCTGACCTACAGTTTTCTTCTACCCGCTCGTACAGCAGGCTGCGCTTCGACGAGCATACAACCAGGAGAATTCGACACATCCAGGTTAGTTCAATTGTATCAAATAATAAACCATGTGGTGTATTCCAATTGGAAACGGACACACCTGTCCCAACGCGAGGCTTATCACCGTACAGGTAGATTTAGGCGCAACTAGCACAACCACTAACAATTCAGTAATCTGTCCGTTAAACAATATATAATTTGTATATTCAACAAAGTCAACATCTCAAATCAAACATTAAATTTGTCCAAAACTAGTTCCATCTTCTTTATTGTTGTTAAAATGTAATGCTCACAATCTAAATTCCAAGTCACAATCTAAAATTCTCAGCAGTTAGGGATTTCTGCTAATAAATAATAATTATCGTCACACTCCGTAATGTAAACGTATGCTGATTTTGCCATGCACTCGTGCAAAATTTGTCGGATCGTATACGGGATGGATAGTATGAATAGAATCTGCCGTATTCGAGATAGTTACTGTCTGAAACATGTCGTGATGTAAACGTGTACTATTGTTATTTATAGTGTTGTAAGTCGAGAATATTCTCCAAAAGATTATTCGCCGAGAATTTTCTTTTTTTTAATTATAAAACATCTCTAGATAGTTTATTAGCTTTTGAGATGATTCTAGGATATTTACAGAACCTAATAGGAGTAATAGGACTTTCTAGAATGTCTGAGAGCATTTTGAATGACATTTTTTCATTCTGACGACACTGTATGTGTCATTTCGTCATTTTAACATACGCGCACTACCACCGTGAATGTTTTCCGCGAAACTCTCACTGGATTGCAATGCTTATTAACTCTGGAGACAATGAATTATACATATTTTTATTGCTTTAGTGAATATATTCCAATGAAATTGTTCCAACTTACTGATTTAATCATTTATTTTAACACACAATCTAATGGTAAAATTTTTCCCATATTCACACTACATTCAATTTAGTTTAGTTTCGAGAAGGAATTTGACATTTGTAAAAATCGTCACTCTCTGAACTCAACAACCTCTGAAAATTCCCCTCCTGTTAGCATTGTGCAGAATATAAAACCACTATGATCATCCTCACATAGTCTGTGTTACCATCGCTCTCCCTACAAGGAAGACTATTACTACCCTCATATTTACCTTTCACATGAATTTATCAATTTACTTTCATAGTTTTCGACGAAATTTTTTAACACAAATTTTGTAGGAGTTTGGGTATTTTAATTGTTATTTCATATCAGTGCGTTCTTTCTATAAATAACTAAGTTGCTTTAAGTTTTTCTCTGAAATCGTTTCATATTTTAACACAGACTACATAATACGCGTAACATATCTGTTGTGTTTCGCCAACTGCTCAAAAGTCACATTTGCCTACCCTCTCTCTGTACATATGAAATGCAAAATGTACAAATTTATTAATTAGGGTTTTGCATTGGTCGATTAATTTTATTCGTGTCTTCCCTCATCTTGCCGTTCACATAAATTTATCCATTTTTGAAATTGCAACTGAATAGTATAAAAGCCCTCCAGATGGTGTAAAAAAGAATATTCTCGGCTTGGAGAATATTCTCCAAGAGATTACTACCGAGAATTTTACAACACTAGTTATGTATTAACAGACCTTTAAAAGCGACGAAAATATATTTTTTTAAATATCTGTTTTTTCACCTGTCAGCATGTTTGTATAATACAAACATATATTTTCATTTATTTTATAAAGTCGAGACTATTACGTTAATTATGCTATTTTGTGGTTTTATCTTTGTTAACTCTGTGCTTAATTCTTCATTCATCGTCAAACGCACAATTTTCCCATCTTCATCAGAATCTAACAGGGTTTTTTTCATTGTAGAATCGTCAATAGCACTCGCTTCACAATAGTTTCATCGTAGGATATACAACCCGCCTTTATTAAACTATTAGTTGTTTTACCCGGCTTCACTCAGTATTTATAATATAAACAGCTTAAACATGGGGAATCTAATAGTAAATATTCATTTGATTTTTTATTAAATTTATTTGAATTCTAAAAAATATATATCGAATCGAAACCATATCGAATTTTCGTCATAGAAACTTTCAATTATTTTCGATGTTACCAACAATATAAAGCCTATTTCGAAATTATATATTAGATTTAAAGAACGTTTTGTTTGAAATATTTTTCCCGGGATTCCAGATAAGAATTTCGGGACAAGGGATGGGAATTTCTGTTCCAGGTTGACCTGGGCGGAAACCCTAGTAGGTATAACCAATATTTTTTTTGAAACTGAATTGAAAGTAATGGAACATTTTAAAAATAAAAAATATAGGTATATGGCCTCAATATTTAAAGAGAATCCAAGCATTTGAGTTTACGACTACCTTTTTGTTGTTGTCAAGAACAAGGTTTTGCGATAATAATGTTTTCTATGCTTTTATACCTTTCAAAACTGTCATTGAAACTACTTTCAATAATATTTTATTGGTTTGTGACCTGGTCTACGTTCATTACTTAATGTCAAAGAAACCGCTAAGTGCTGTACCTTATTTTGTTGTTCAAAGAAATATACGCCTATTACTTAAGATAGTTTAGATATACATATTTATTTTGGTTCGTAATTGAAAATTCGTAATTTGAAATTCGAAAGTTCGTAATTTGAAATTCGTAATTGCTAATTTTGAAGAAAAAAACATTAATTAAAGAAAACCTTAAAGAGCCGGTTGACCAAGCCAAAAATCCAGTTTTCGGTTTTTTGAAAAATGGTCAAAAAGCTGGCTTTTCGGTTTCGGTAGCCCTAGTCTAGCAGTGTGAGGCAGGGACCGTAAAATTTTTTTTTTAAGTTTTCTCAGTTACCAAATGATTAATACTAAATTATTTTGATTACAGATGCAGCCACCATTACCAAAGATGAAAGTCAAATATAGTGCTCGAAGGATCACGAAGAGGACGGCAACGATCGGTGAAACGGAAGTGGATCGTAAAGACTGGTACAAAGGACCTTATTACAGATATCAACTGAACAGAATGACTGACCTAATGATCAAAAAAAATAGTAATATCGCCGCCATAGATCTTTGCAGCGAAGAAAATGTCGAAAGATTGAATAGGATAACTATATTCAATAATATCAACCTAAGTTTTTTGAATGAACGCGCTTTGAAGAATTTAGTTGTCAAATCGACATCAGCTGAAGTCTCAGTTCATATTTCAAACGTAACAGACCAACACGGCTATAATAATGACGAAATTTACTATATTGATGATGTTTCTACTCCCAATGGCTATAGAATGTTTTGCATCGCTCTTGAGATACACAATCCAGAGAAAAAGGCGTATGCATATGTCAAAAATAATTGTCATAAAATTTTTCACTATGATACTAAAGAACTCATCGCACAGGCCGACCTGGATAGTCCAGATTATACATATATATCTACGCCTTCTTCGAATCCTGTTGAAAATTATTTGAACGACACGGAAGAAGTGAAATCGACAAGTGATCAAGTTTCTCAATTTAATGATATCCATTTGGGTGTGAGGGATGAGGATTTATCGATTGAACAATCGTACGAGAAATCTTATTCAGACGAGTCATCGATTGAAAGTCGTTTAGCGGAAATTCGCGACGAGATAAGACAGATTAAGAAATCCAAAGACCAGGATCAGAAAGAAAAGAAGATGAGAAGTACGTTATCTGAAAAGAGTCATCAAAAAGAAAATAAGGATGGCTTCTCCAAATACAAAAGTAAACACAGTGACGAGTCATCAAATGAAAAACCCGAAAAGAAGGAGATATTCCACATTAAAAAGAAGGGTGAAGATGAAGAGAAAAGAGGGCCAGAGAGAAAAGAGAGACACAATGAAAATAAAAAGATTAAACGGATATTGATTGAAAAGGAAAAAAAACTCACAAAAGCTCAAAACAAAGCAATAGGCAAAGAACTAGAAAGTAATTCAAAAAAAGGACCAAAAAGCGAAACAAAGAATTTAAAACATAATGAATTGGATAGGAAGGCTCTATATGATTCTGTGCTAAATCGAGTCGCAGTAGTTCGCCTACAAGATTGCGTTAAAATGAAAAATAAACCATGTGATAAGCAAAAGGCGTCGGATAAATATCCACCAACACAGAAAGCAAAAGAAGGCAAACAACCACTCACAAAGGAAATAAAGAAGAAAAATTTAACAAAGACCATAGTAAAAAAGTCGATCAAAAAACCTTCCAAGATGTACAACCTCAGAAACCGAAAGACCATTACAACGGCACCTATAAAGAAAACCCCCAAGAATCTTGTATCTTCTTTTTGCCAGAAGACTTTCACATGTGAAAAAGTCCTGGACATACACGTAAACCGGCACTTATCCAAAATGCCGAAGTCGGCCGTTGAAAACGCGCCAAAACCAAACCATATTTTGCAGAGAAGACAGTTGCGTCAACGGTTCGCCGTATGAGTCCTACAATTATGTGATTTTGACCAAAAATATAAGTATTTTTACAAAATACTTGTATTTTAAGATATTTTAATTTTAATTGTATATATGTGTTTTTTTATATACCAAAAATAATTTTAATTTTATGATGATAGAGATTTCGTAAGTTCTCAGTTTTTTTGAAGATGTTACTGAGAACTGCTTATTTTATTAAGTTACATAATTTATTTTTCTAGCCATGTTATGTTTAAGTAAAAATAAAATAAATCAGGCATGTTGTCATCAAATGATTTTATAGTTTTTCTCATTTTATGATACAGTTCCCCCCCCCCTCCCATATTACAACATGAAATATACATTTTTAGTACATAAGTAAGCATTATCTCACCTGCCAAGTATAGCATTGCACAACAAACCAGGATATAAATCAGCACACCAGCCCCAGACGTTGAGGAATATAAGAAGGTTACAAAACAAAATTCGATAATTAAACATCCATATACACTCACACATACCGGCTATGAGACATTTTCGATACAAATTGAGCGCAAATGTAGAGAAACTTACACAAGACAAAAGTTGTACTTCTGGCTGTTGGCAAAGATGAAACAAGTATTTTTACAAAATACTTTATTTTAAGATATTTAATTTTTAATGTGTTTTATATGCCAAAAATAATTTTAATTTTATGATTATAGAGATTTCGTGAGTTCTCAGTTTTTTTGAAGATGTTACTGAGAACTGCTTATTTTATTAAGTTAAATAATTTCTTTTACTAGCCATGTTATGTTTAAGTAAAAATAATTGTCATCAAATGGATTAATAGTGTTTCTCATTTTAAGATATAATTCCCCTCCCCCCATTCTACAACATGGAATATACATTTTTTAGTACATAAGTAAGCATTATCTACCAAGTTAAGTATTATGAGCTTCTGGAGTTCAGTTTTCCCACTCCTCCGAAATCAAGCAACTATGTACCTTCTTTGCCGTACATACAATAACACTTGTATCTACTCAACATAAATATAGATCCTACTTCAAACACAACATGTGTTTCTATAGACCTGGACACTGGTCAACACACCACCTTGCCTTAATTGCATATGATCCAGTGCACTCAAAGAAATACGGAACGTTGTATGCCTAACATAAAGAGGAGAGATAGAAATCGAAATATCTACGTTAGTTAGAAGTAGGGTTTCTGATTTCCCGGACTTTTTCAATTCCCGGGACAAGGTACGGAGCACGGGATCGTTCCCGGGATCCCGTAACACATGTTAAAAACATATTTTTTATCAATACAAAAAATATTTATTTATTTACAAAATATTAAAAGTAAACAACACAATACATCTATTAACTGGAAAAAATGTAATTTTAAAAGTAAACTTATTTCAAGTAACTTCTTAAAAATACTAAAATATTTAAATGAGAATCCGAAAGATTTGGATTCTAGATTCGGTAAAAATATTTCCAGCAATGGAAAAAGCTCTTTCATTTTAAATTTTATTTTTTAATTATCAGTTTTTTCTCCTGTCAGGATGTATATTTTAATTTGTTTTTTAAAGTCGAGGCTATTTTTATTTTCGTTATTTTGTATATTTGTCTTTGATAACTCCCTATTTAATTCTTCATTCATCGTCAAATACACAATTGTTTCATCTTCATCCGAATCTAAAAGAGTTTCTACCATTGTGGAATCGACGGATGAAATCAGAAAAATGTGAGATGGGATGAATGAGAGTTGTTCAAAACGAATAAAAGCGTGTTGGAGAAGTCTTCAGCACTGAATGGCGAATTGCTGTGAATGATGATTATGATGATGATAAAATCACAATAAAAAAGATTAAAAATCAGAAACTTTAATTAAAATAATTATGATAATTTCTGGAGTATCGTTAATTGTATATGTGTTTTTATAAGATCAGCTGGATACTTTCGCTAGTGTAAAACAAGTTCAGGTCTATTCATATTGGTACAACACAGACCAGCAACTGCACGTACAAAAATAATTCTTTGGTACATTGTATATTGACAGGGGCGCTAGCTCTGAAGCCATTTATTCATCCTCGTTTAGTTTTAAGCAAAGTTAAAGAATTAATTAAAGCAAAATAAAGCTCTGTTACTTTTTTTCTGATATCGACCCTACCCTGTTCATAGAGGTCTCACCGTAGGGTTTCGAAAACCCGATATCATTTTGTGAATTTAAACTAATATTTTGACGTTCAGAATGTTCCTTTTAAATGGCCTAGAATAATATGGATGTACATGGATGCATATGAATGTGCCAATTTAATGTGAATATGAATGTGTCTGTACGGACGCCAGGGGTTCTCAATCGAGACGCCACCTGATGTCGTGAAGTTTGTATAGCTTGTGGTAAGCGTCGGCGCTGGCTTTCCTCACGGTGTCTTCCTTCGTCGTCTGTGGTCTGGTCTCTGCTGATGGCTGCTCTGCTTTGTCTCCCTCTCTCGTACCATGTGCGTGTGTAAGCTCGATGTGTCAAGTAGGAAAAAGGGCGGGAGTGTTCGCTGACTAGGGCGGCCAGCACCAAAAAACATCGGCCAGATCGTGGGTCGTAAGGCCACGACAACCGACCATCATACAATTGTTCTGAACAGTGTCCATAAATAATGTACCAAAGAATATTTGCCGCACTTGCTGGTTACGTGCAGTTGACGGCTATGGTGTGCTAATATGAATAGACCTACATATAATCGTTTATGTACATACACAAGTGTGATAATTTAGTCAGTTAAAAAATAAAACTAATCGTTAATTGTATATAATTTATATTTATATGAAATTAAAATCATCGTAACAAATAAAAAAATCAATAACAAAATAATTTTACATTATAATAAATATATAATACGTATAATATTTTAAGTCTAAATACAGTCCATAGATTGAATAATCGAACTTTTGCATACAATTGTGTTCTATAACGATTTGTATTATATTATAATATGTACATCATCGTGTCGCACTGTACGGATCACTAGTTATGTACTTTATTATAGTATAATAATTTATATATATATATATATATATATATATATATATATATATATATATATATATATATATATATATATATATATATATATATATATATATATATATATTATACATTCGGAATCGCTAGGCCGCGTCTTAAATCCAGATTCTATACAGGGGCACGGGTTTAAATCACTACAACGGGACCGCACATTTTTCATACGAAGCATTTTTCCTATAATATATAGTAAATATATAAAACGGCAGCTCTAAATTCCATACATACACATTTCACTAATCGATTCAAATTCTTTCAATACGTAGAAAAGATATATTTTGCAGTTTGGTGTTTGTATATCAATCATACTCAATTTCTTCACTTTATTTTTATTTTTATTACATATTATTATTACTATAGTTTCATAAGTTTTTACGGTCCTAACATTTATAATAAGTGTGTAAGATAAATAAATTACATTTCTTTTTATCGAAGTTTACTCTCGGCTGAACGTAAATATGTCTACGAGGAGATTTGCTCGATACAATAGTTGATCTGTTCGAGTGAGCTTTGCAATGTGCGTTGTTGTTCTTCGTACATTTGTTGTTTGGACATCATTTGACGGAGCTCTATAGAGATGTTTGTCGCTTCCGTTTGCAACGTCATTATTTCATGAAGGAGTCTTCCGTTGTCATGAATCAACACGGTGCGCTCATTTTCACATTCTGTAAAGCGACAAGAAATAAAACAATGGATGAGTTTGCGATAAAGTAAAATTAATCTATCATATAAACATGTTTCAGTATCAGTCTGTATGCTCATTTTATTTTTTTTCGTATTTACTTGGATTCTAAATTAAGTTTTAAGGTGCACGCAGAATATATTATTAAAAAAATGGCAAAAAAAGTTGGTGTACTCTGTAGGCTAAGAAATATATATTAAGTATAAAAAGTAAAATATTAATATACAATTGTATTGTAAGGCCTCATATCATATATTGCGCTACAGTGCTCAATGTATTTAGCGGATTGTATATTGACAAACTGCAGATAGTGCAGAATAGAGCAATGCGCGCCATTTTGAATGTGAGGAAACGTAAGAATGTTAGATGAATTGAAATGGTTGGATATTAGAAATTGTCTTAAAATAAACACTTTAAAATTTGTATATAAGCTAGATAAGAATCTATTACCCAAGTATTTCAATAATTACATAGTCAGGAATAGAGATTTGCATAGATATAAAACTAGAAATAGGTATAAATTAATTATAGGAAAAGTTAAGAAAGCAAGAACTGCAAGAGGTGTTTTCCACAGAGGTGTTCAAATATACAATGCCCTTCCTGAGAGCATTAGAGGTGTTTGTAACATTGGTGCTTTCTTGAAGGGTGTTAAATGCATACCGCTGTGGAAGATGACTTAATTATATATAATATGTAAGTTTGATAAAATGCTATGTTGAATTATTTTCATTTTAGATTTACTAATTACTGTTTTGTTATATTATTCTAGATTTACTAATTATAGTTTTGTTAATTTTTTTAAGTATGTTAGAGTATAGTTGTTAGTTTGAGTTTGCAATTGTTAATTGTAAAATTGTGAAATAATTTATTAGCAATTTGCTATATAATAATAAATAAATAAATAAAATAAAATGAAAAACTCAACATTTTGAAAGCTGAAAAGGTAAAGTGCTTAATTGTCGTTGCCATATATATATTTTTTTAAAAGTTATGTTACATTAAGAGGGCTGTACACCCGAAACCTTAATTTTGTTGCCGTTCTTTTCCTCGATATATTCATTGAGTGAATGCGACAATATATATCAATATATATGTATATTGAGTGAATGCGACAATATATATCAATATATATATATATTGAGTGAATGCGACAGTTTCGCTTCGACCAGATAAAACGTATTTTAAATCGACAAAATCGAGGTTTCATATTCTCCTATTTTCTCCTCCGAAACTAGACTAATTTTTAAAAAAAATTTACCATCGATATGAGAAAGATATTTTCTGTGCAACTATGTGCGTATTTTTTTTTAAATCAACCGTTAAATAAGCACGCTGGACTCTTTTCGTGGGCGTAAAAAAGAGGCGATTTTATATATGTTTGGCGGCTCCTAGCTCCTATAAAAAATAAAACGATAAATGCATCCCAATGGTGGATATCCATAGTATATTAAAAAATAATTTCTCTAGTGCCATAATTGAGGAAGGGAGAAGTGTAATACGTTTGTATGGACAAGGCGCTGGTGTCCAGCCCTCTTAAGCTCAAAATTTACCGTTGAAATTGAACTCCTTTGTTTTAATTTTATAATTTGAATTTATTAATTATTGAAATATTACCTTCGCTATGTTTTCTATAAGAGGTTAGTACAGCATCGATTCCGGGCCATTTGAAACTACTAGTATCTATATTTGCAGGTACGACATTACAGTTTTCATTATCGGTGTGAAGTTCCGTGATCAAACGTGCATCGGCTTGTTTGTCATCTCCACCGAGTCCGGCTGCGCTATTTCTCGGCTCGTCCATGGAAGTGGCCGGAGATATGTCCATGGTATTCGAGTGTTGCACCGACTTGAGCGATATTATTTTTGGCACATTTGGAATGTTGAATTTCAACACTTGGTCTCGGTTCGAATGAGGCTCTCGCATGATATAATCGTCCGACTTTATCCTCGGATCGTTTTCGTCGTAGGCGTTGTCTTCAAGGTTCATTGTCTGTTGTCCGACGAACATTTTCAGACTGCGGTTGGCCATGCTTGACAGTTTGTTGATCTCGCTGAAGTTTTTCTGGGCGAGCGCCGGGATCAGGCAGTCTTCTCCGTTGAAGCCTGACGAGTAGTGCAGTTTGTCGATTGCTCTCTTTATCAGATTGTTGTTCTCGCTGACGGACTTTTTGATCTCGGTCATTATCTCCAACTGATCTCCGGCGTGTGATTCTATTGTACCATCTTTGTAGCTTTCGGCGTTGAAGAGTTCACACTCGGCTTCGGACAAGCATTCAAAGTATTGCAACACGGAGGACGGGCCATTCCTTTTCTTTCTCTCTATCAATGTAGTCTTCCACATTTTTTCACGCTCTGAAAATATAAATTTATACTATCAAAAAATTACTTAAAACAAATCACATGTTGAAATCTTTAAAAATGATTGTTATTAAGTTTATGAAATTGACAAATTTACAAATTTGACCATAAATGTCTCTGTGGATGTTGATTGATATGTATTTATAGGTTTTTGAGCTCTTTTTCCTATTGTGCTGTACATTAACATTAGAATAATATAATGTTTGTGGCTATTTGCAGGTACTATATCTGCGACAGGCACAAAGCCTTCTGCGCATGCGCGTGAACTTATAATCCGATTATAATTTCTTAAATTTAATGTATGCTAGACTCGATTGAATTAATAATATTAACTAATTTGGATTATATTTTTTACTCTACGTCACTTTACGAGTTCAAACTAAATTTTAAGAGGTTTAAAACAAAATTTTAGCAGTAAACACGCTGACAGTAACAGTCCACGCGTATGCGCAGAAAGCTTTGCACCTGTCGCAGATATAGTACCTGCAAATAGCCAATAATTTGCAGATTATAGTACCTGCAAATAGCCACAACCTAATATAATACTATGATTACTAACCAAATAAAATAAAATTGTAAAATAGAAAATGATCAGTAGATCAGTAGCTATTAAAATAGATATAAGATGTATTGTGAACATAATTTTGTAATAATAAAAAGCATTTAAAAATCACAAAAAATATATATTTACTTTGTATAATACTAATAATACTTGTATCAAATGTACAATGTTTCTGGCCAGGAATGCACATTGGGGTTACTACTATTAGGCCTTCCTGGTATAGATTAAAAATAATAAAAAAAATAAAAATACCTTACCTATTTTATACGATTTGGGTACAATTCCAAGCTTAAGCTCGTTGAAAAAAATTAATTTTTCATGGACTTTTTTGGCATCATCACATTGTAAGTTTTCTTTTGGCAACGTAGGAGTGGGCAAAGAGAACGATTTATTTACATCATTATCAAACTCTAAATCAGCTTCGGTAACGGATACAATAGCTGATACTATAGAATCATGTTTTATACTCCTTTCTATTTTTTCTAATTCTCTTTCTGAAAAAAAAAAAATCATGCTAAAATATTTTTAAAAATATAATTCAAGTGACAATTTAATATACAAACCATTCTTATCATGTTTAGTAGTCAATCCGAATATGTTTAAAAAATCTAGCTTTTCTTGCCCAATATCCAATGGCATCGGGCAATCCGACGTCAACCGTCTTATTTCGTTCATCAGTTGAACGTCATCTTCTTCAGATTCTGATTCGCTCTCTTCAGACGTACTATCTTCAAAGTATTGCTCACCGACTATTCCGACATATAACTGGTACTGTTTATAACTGAGTCGAAATTCTTGTGCATCGTCTAAAGCTTTCGACGGCTTCTGAAATCTTTTTTCTGAAACGTGTGACTTTTTCGTCGTCAACCTTTTACTCTCGCGCTTTCTTCGCCTCTTTATTTCAGCTATATCTATGGAGCTGACGGCTTCTTCGCGTTTGACATTGCTTTGCACGCTGTCATCCGAGTCGGAACACTTCAACTTTTCGACCTCACTTTGATCTATCGCCTGCATCAGCTTTGCAGAGTTCGCCTTCCACTCTTCACTTTGCGAGATTGGTTGTTTAGAAAGCAACAGCGCCAGTTCGCTATTCAAATAAGCTGATTTGGTTTGGCTCGGTTCTGTCGGAACTGGCACTTGATACAATATTTGATGGTTGCCCACTTGTCCGATTATTCTAGGACTTGTAAATCTATTTTCGCTGGGTTTGTTTAATAAGTTTTGAAGTACGTTGCCCGGTTTGGTTTCGACGATGTTACTTTTCACATAGGATAGTGATTGTGTTAGTGGATTTACAGTCCGGAGTGTTTGACTGTACGACGTTTGGCTGTCGAATTGTAATATACCATCTGATGAATTGTTTGGTTCTATTCTTACTGTTTTAGAGTCCTCTTTGTGAGGCAGCTTACTGCTTATCGACAATGGTATTGGATTTGGCTGTAATTGCATACTGTTTAAGTACATGAAGTTAGGTTGTACACTACTTTTTGGATCTACGGTTTTGTTTGGATTGTGGGATGCAATCACTTGTGATTTTTCTTTTATTACTATTTTATTACCATATATTTGATTTTCTGTTATTAAATTTTCAAAATCATTCTCGTCGAAGTTCTCCTGGTGGAGTCTTTTCAAAGCCACTACTTTACTCTCTTTGATGTTGTCCGATAGAAGTAAGCGTTCTTTCGGCTTCTTCGTCGGACTATTTCCTACAATGGGCTCTTGTGGGATGAGTTTTGGTACAAGAGTGGAATTTGTCGACACTGGAACATTTTGCGATAAAGTTAACATAACTTTCTGGTGATTCATATTTGGCATGAATACAATTTTTTGTTCAGATTCCCTATCATTGACATGTTTCAAATTATCTACTTTGAATTGCTCATTTTGCACCTTGCCAGTGTTTGTTTTTATAATTCTACTATCATTAATATCTAATTGGGGCTTCGACGATGCAACATTGTTGATTAAATTTGTATCGTTCAATTTTTCTTGTATGCTCCATATCGGCTTCACCGAGTTGACTATTTTACTATTGAAACTGTCATCTTTATGAATAGCTTGTTTTGCGATCGATTCACAGTTTTTTTGATTGTATATAGAGTGACTGACATCAGGTTTGCTTAAAAAAGATGGATTTTGCTCGATTGGTTTACTATCGTATGGTATAAATTTTCCCGGATTGCTTGTATATGTCGCAGGTAGGAATATCTCTCCATTCGAGTTTACAGATTTGAAATCTAACTTGCATATAGGAATGCTTGTTTTTAGACTATATTTTTCGTTTGTTTGTTTGTTAAAGTTGCATTGAATTGTATTCTCCGACTCCGGATTTTTATCTAGCGTAGCTTTGACTTGGGGTACTATCTTTGGAAAGAATCGCTCTTCAAAATCAGTTTGCATGTTCGTTTTGAGGATCTCTTTAGGTGGTTCCGTTTTATTGATCAGCGTGATCGGATGGTTAGCATTGTCGTCTTCGATTACTATCGGTTCTGGAAATGCATTTTTAACCGGGTTAACGTTAAGATTTTTCTGATTAATTACAGAGTTTTGAGCAATGGACGTTACGTTAAGCGGAAATTGGCCAGATTGGTATGCTGAAAATCCTGGCATCGAGCACATGTACGAACCATACGTTGGGAACGGATTGTCATGGAGGATTGTAGACGGCTTTGTCGATATCGACGGACTTGGAATTGGTATTGAAGATGGCGATATCAGATTGTACGTCTGCTGTTTAAAATTCGACATGCACATGGAGTTTTTCAATTCGTTTTGTTTGTCCTCTATTTTGGTATTGAAAGTCATCTTAATATCTTCGATGATTGTTGGAGTCGGTTGACTGCTACGCAAGTGAAAAAATGGTATTTTATCATTAACTCCGAGAGTTATATAAGGCGCCCTTACTGAAACAGATAACGTAATAGGTAAATAAAAAGAATATAAAAATGTATAATGCAGTTTAAATGATAAGATATAGACACAACTGTAGCTAATTTTAAATAATTGATTGATTGCATTGACGCATCTTCGATCGAATACCATAATACTAATGAAATATAGTTTATTTTACAAAATTTGATTATTTATGTATGTACATATATATCAACACAGTTATATATGTATGTAGGTATAACTCTTCGAATAACTTAGTAACGTTTGTGAGAATGAAATTTCTAAAATACAGAACTGTATCAAAAAGTTTTATAATATATGTATAGTTTAGGTTAGAATACTTTGAGAGGGTATACCAAAATTGGTGGTTCTATATTAAAAATTGTAGATTTGCATGGTGGATAAACAAATAAACCTACAAAAGAACATTCATCCTCACATTTCACTCTTCAATATATCTATCTCAAGTCACATTAGTTTATAAATGTGGATATTTATTTGTGAAAGCTCGTATTAGCCAATTTTAAGCATAAAATGTACGAGAGAGAATTTATTTTCAGTACAGAAATGATTTATTCATATTTTCATGCATAATTTTGAATACATGTTTTTGAATTTTACTTATAAATTCAGCTGCTTAAATTTAAATTTTGAAAATGTTTCAAATATTATATGTATATGTATTGAAGTTTATGTGTACTCGATTGAAATTATGCCAATATTTTTTTTCATTTCTTTGGTTAGTTGCATCCAAATTTTTGAAAATCCTTTTTATTAAAAATTGTATTTAAAGATATCAAAATTTTAGTTAGATTATGATTTGAGTATTTAAATTTTAATGTATTTTATATTAAAAATTTTCATTTAAATGTATTTCATATTAGTGAGGTTTTTTGCATCCTTAATTATATTGACTACTGATTACTGTAGTTTAATTATATGGCTCTTTTTATTAATAAAGTTTATAGATACGTATAGTTTCGCTGCGCCAGCTCGCGCAGCGAAAGCTGGCACGTACCAATACAAACACGTATATTGTATCCATGAAGATATGAATAAGATTTTTTGTATCTGTTTTCTAGGACAATCAGTTGGTCCCTTTCATACGCACCCACTTTCCGAGCATGACAGAAACAACAATTATTTTTTGTATTGCTCGGTGATTTTTGCTCAGTGATCAAGTGTGCACTACAGGATGATTTTTTCCAGTTTCACTGGTCAGTCACCGATCAACCCCCACAAACTGACGTAACGCGTTCTTATATTGTTTGCTAATTGGTTAATTGGAGTTAGTTCATTAGAATTAGTGGATATATGATAATAAAATGCTTTGTAATAAAATTGGATCTGGGAAAACACTAACGGGACAATCTCGCGAAATTGTGTATAATGTTTTCAACTATTTCATGCATCGTATAGTGAATAGTGAAAGTGACGAAAGAAATAGTTTTATGAAAAATTTATATGCTTCAACTGCGGAAGCGACTGGTGTTTCTAAAAGAAGTGTTCAGCGAATTGTTTGTGAAGTACGAAATCAATTTGTGGTGGCTAATAAACCGCCAACATCGCAACCTTCAATATCGGAGCCATCAACGACACAACCTATATCTTCAGAGTCATCAGATCCAGCAGCATCCACATCTTCATCGACTGTGCGAGTTGTTTTAAGGACACCGGGCAAAAATCGTGTAAGGTTATCAAAAATAACTACAGTGGATAGTTTTGATCAAGAGGTCATCAGGCGAACTATCTACGATTTTCATCTACGCTACAAAAGTTATTAGAAGTTTTGAAAGACAGTTTAAAATTTAAAGGTGCAATTTCTTCGTTAAGAGTTATCGTTCGTAGGCTAGGTTTCAAATGGAGAAAGATGAAAAATAATAAACAAACACTTATTGAAAAAAATGTAATTCGACTGAAGAGATCCATATATCTTTCCAAATTAGAAGAGTATAGATTGCAAGGCCGCCCTATAGTTTACACGGATGAATCCTATATAAATAGCTTATATTATCAAATCATAATAATATGAACGCGATTAATTACCAAAAATGGATTAAAGAAAAGCTTGTTCCAAATTTACAACCCCAATCTGTAATTGTTATTGATAATGCGTCGTACCATAATGTCATGTCAGAACCTATGCCCACATCTAATTCCAGAAAAGCTGACATGCTAGCTTGGTTAAGAAAATTTAATATACCTTATCCAGAAAAATGCACAAAGCCTGTTTTATATGAAATAATAAAAAACAATAAACAAAATCATCAAGAGTTTGTACTTGATAAAATCTTGGAAGCTCACGGACATAACGTACTACGCCTACCACCCTACCACCCAGAACTAAACCCTATAGAATTACTGTGGGGCATTATTAAGGGTAAAGTAGCTTCAAAAAATGTCATGTTTGACTTAAAGGTCGTTGAAGAGCTGTTTAGGAAAGAAGCAGAGTCAATCAATATTGATACATTCAGAGACGTTTGGAGACATGTGAAAAAACATGAAGAAAAATTTATTGAACTGGAACCAAAACTCGATATTTTAACGGACAATTTCACTGACATTATAAAAGTAGAATATTCTGATAGTGAATATATGGATTCTTCAAGTGATGGAGAATTAAGTGGCGTAGAAGAATTATGATACGACATTGTATAGAAACAGAAGACTATCCAAAACGAGCAAAGAAGTAACGAATTAAAGATCGCCGCAATATTTTTTTTGTAAGTTTATTTTATTATTATTTATGACAAGTTCTGACTTGGCTACAAAATTCTGAAGCCGACAAACAATTCTATGCAAAATAATGAAAAAATATTTTGATGGTCTAGGCACCCAACAGTAAACAAATTTGAAGTGAGCAAATAAACAACAAAGTGTAGCGCTTTCTTTGCGAATTTATTTTATTATCTTTGTAACGGTCGGGACTTAATACTAGCCGACAAAGAAGAATGTCTATATATAATAATGAAAAGGACTGCATTATTATCAAAATTCGAACACTTTTAAAATCACTTATTTCCTGTTTAATATAATTTATATCCTATATTTTTTTCTCATTTTTTAATTCGTATTAATTTTTGCATACGTACGTTTGTTTTACTTATAATTTAAAAAAATGCGATTTATCATTTTATTCGTGGTACGTATTCAAATATTAAATAAATATGCCACCCAAATTATATCATAGATCTTAAAAACATTACACGATCGGTTGAAATAAAATATATAAATAACAGCCTGTATATGAAAAATGCATTTGTATGAGTACTGTGCACGCGCCTTCTGTAGCTAATAGACCTATATGTATCGTAAGTATACAGTTTAAAACAGTGGTTTTCAATCGCTAGTCTTCATTAAAACACAATCAACAAAAAAAAAGTTTTTGAAAAACATACCTCTTGTATAATTTGTATATAAAATTATTGTTTTGAATAAAAACACCAATATTTTTTTTTACTACCGCCATCTATGTATAAAATTAATGACTACCAACTGTCACCGAGATAAAAAATTTTCGGACCTGAAATGCTTCTTATACGATATTATATCTCTATCGTAATGGCGGAGGCTCCATTTACTTATATTGATGACCAAAATGAGCAATATGGCCAAGTATAAGAACGATCGGATAAGAGGCAAACTTTTTCCTGAATTGTAATCGTAAGTGAAACGTAAAGGAGGTATGTAAAAATTGGTTAATATTCAACTAAAATATTACTTGGGTTGTTACCTCAGACCCAGGTCGCGCACACAGAGATTATGACAAAAAAAAAATTCTTTATGTTATTCATATAAATTATTATTAATAAAATAATCCAATTCGAAATTTTAAAAAATAATAATGTTCAGTGAAAAAATTAGAGGAATATATTTTTATCCATTTTTTATTGCCGGGCAAAATGAACGATTTTATGGAAGAAATGATATTTCTAAGAAAGCAGATTTAGGTATTCTGAAAAATCTAATATATATATATATATATATATATATATATATATATATATATATATATATATATATATATATATATATATATATATATATATATATATATATATATATATATATATATATATATATATATATATATATATATATATATATATATATATATATATATATATATATATTGAGTGAATGCGACAGTTGTGCCTCGACCAGATAATACCTATTTTAAATCGATAAAAACGAGGTTTCGTATTCTCCAGTTTTCTCCTCCGAAACTGGACCAATTCCAAAAAAAAATTTCATCATCGGTATGAGAAAGATATTTTCTGTTTGTGTTTTCGTATTTTTTTAAAAATTAACCGTTAAATTAGCACGCTGGACTCTTTTCATGGGTGTAAAACCGAGACGATTTTATAAATGTTTGGTGGCTCTTAGTTCCTATAAAAAATAACTAACAAAAAAATAAAAAGATAGAAACATGCCTATGGTGGATATCCATAGCATATTAAAAAATAATTTTTCTAGTGCCATAATTGAGGAAGGGATAAGTGTAATACGTTTGTATGGACAAGGCGCTGGTGTCCAGCCCTCTTAAGATAAGTTTCTGAAAAATATTTGAATGTGCTGTTTTCAAAAATTTTAAATTTTTCCGACTAATCAAAAGCCTTTATATACTTTCTTCGCTTCAGTAACAAATTTTTATACATGACATATATGCGCCAGCTTACATAGTTCTTCATACGCTTTCCATACAAGTTTCTAATATACAGTTTTATTTATTTTTATAATTTTGTGGGGGATTTACATCCGGAGAAATGACACTCAAGTCCGGAGCCCGGATACGACTAGCTAAAACTTGGAGACTACGGGTCAAATCCAGTGGCGACTCGTCTATATGGGCTGCGGGGCTGCAGCCCTCCCAGAATAGTAAAAATGCATGCTATTTTGCCGTCCATATGGGCTGTAGGGCTGCAGACCTCCCATTATAGTACATATGCATGCTATTTTTGTCTGCATTTAATCACCGGTATGGTCAACGAGCTACTACAGCCCGATTAATCTCTGCAGCCCCCCCTCAAATCCATACTGGTGGCAACCTTAACTATCACCCTTAAAATGAAGATATCTTATCTGTTGATCCCTACATACAGGGCTTTTTTTTTGTAAAAAGTTTCCAGAATGCACTTCTTGTTAAGTTCTCACCAAAGAAAATTATATTCAAATATAATTTAAATGAAATTTAAAGCAGCTTTTCCTAGGCCACCAAGTACATAAAAAATTAAACAAAATCCATTTTGGCGAATTATATAAATATGGATTGTGATTATGTACGCACGAATATTTTTTTGTCTCATTGCTTTTGAATCATTAATAATACCATGAAAAAAATGGCGGAACGGCGTTTCGCCGCGTTCTTAAAAAAAGGCTTGCCTACGTGGATTAATTATCCCTATTAACTCTGGGGGTTTGGTGCAAACGATCGACAAGCGCCAGAAAGAATGAACCACGGATTAACTGGACGGCTGCTTTAAACGTAATTCTCGACTTCACGAATGATAGATTGCACATTAGATGACGAGTAACCTTTCGATGTGCACAGATGCAATTATTAAAATGGTAATTATTAAAATTGAGTTGGATCTTTCTGGCGAGTTTAATAAGGCAAAATTCGGAACTAAAGTATCAGAAGCACCGAACGTATACAGGATAGGTATGTCGGGACTTCGGGTAGATTTCGCTTAGTGTAAGTGCGAGCAGTGCGCACGCATAAGGTATACGTACATTTAATCTGTGGTTTAGTCTGTCAGGCGCTTGTCGGTCGATTGCACCGCATCGAACTCTGGATATCTCTAAATATCCCTAAGGTCGATCTCAACCCAAGAAAAGATATTACTTTGGTAATACAATCTTTGTTTCAATTTTGATTATCATTGAAAGAAGAGTTTGTCGAAATCTCATATTATGGATTCAATGGAATGATATTTAAGACACATAAGAATTCATAAGTTTGTATATTAAAATAAAGAAATAAATAATAAAAGAAACATTTTCTTTATAGTGCATGGGGTAAACGGACTACTAGTCATATGTGAACCAGTCACAGGACAACCGGTCGCTCTAGATCGGTCACACGTGATCACCCGTCACACTAAAACTTGACCGATTTTAGGGTGTGACCAGTTTTCTCGTGACCAGTTTTAGGGTGTGACCAGTTTTCTCGTGACCAGTTTTAGTGTGACGGGTGGTCACGTGTGACGGATCTAGAGCGACCGGTTGTCTTGTGACCGGTTCACATTTGACTAGTAATCACCGAACCAGTGCATGGGTAGCAAATAGGGTAGGTATTTTAGTTTCAAATTTTAATATGTCACGTGTTTTTATTATAATAAACTAGTGGTTTTACCCGGCTTCGCTCGGTATTTGTAAATGCGTTGCAATGCCACAATAACGTATGAAATTCCTGTTCCCGTTCCCGTTCCCATTTCAAGTGATAGTTGGAGCTCAACTCGTGTCTCTTCAAAGCCGTGTCGTCATAAACCAACTGGTAACGTGGTTACCAACGAACACATTTACTTGACTACACAATGGCGCTTCAAACTTTCGCGTCGGTAAAATCATAATTACGAATATTATTATTAAGAGGTTTTTTTTTCTCAGTAAGCTTCCCGGACATACATACAACAAATCCTGAAAGTTCCATAGTAATCGGTTCAGTGCTTTAGGAGCTTATTCGAGACACACAGACAGACATTCATTTTTATATACATTATTATATAGATAGATAGAAGATGACCAGGGCCCTTTCGGAGACCAGGCCCTGGTTATTAGCATCGACTGGTACTCCCCTCTCATCAGACTTGTGTAGATCCCAAGCTACATCCATATATTCATGATGAAATGTCAATATATATTTATCTACTTTAAAAATATTGACCTATACAATTGGAAGAGTCGGTAAATAATGTGTCAATTGATTATTAATTCTATCGAGTCTGTACTTGCCTCATACTCATAGTTTTAGTTCAGGCTGTCTTCCGACCGGCGCAAATAATTCCTGACGAATAAAATCATATGCATGCATATATGGATATCGAATTTTTACCTATAAATTGTAAGATCATTTGGTATGTTTTGATTATTTAAAAATATGCATTAGGTTTCTATAAGTACTAGATAAAATTCTACAATTTAATGGATTTTTACTTTATCTATATGTACGTACATAGTAACAATAGATGAAGTTTTGTGATCATACGAAAATTTGAACTCGAGATTTTGACTGATTCGAGTTCAGAATCGATCACTGATTATGTTTTCATGATCTAGAAAATATGTGTGTCTGTGTATTTTTGGGATTTTTTTGAACACCGTTAGCCCTATCGAGCTGAAACTTAGTATCGGAAATGGTACCTCCCCTTATAGGTGTCTTCTTTTTTTAATTTTTTTTAATTCAATTATCTCCCAAACCGCTAACCGAATGGCTACGTCCACACTACCGATATTTACGAAATTTGCCATAACCAGTTCCTAAATAGCAACCACAGGTTTCAATATGGGAACTGGATATGGAAAATTTCGTTAATATCGGGTGTAGATATCGGTAGTGTGGACGTAGCCATTCAGACTGAAATCTTTTTACATGTAATAGAAATTATAAATTTTATACCCTAATATTTTTTGAATATTTTTACCTGAACTGGAAGTAGTACTTTTACTCTAGAGAATCGAGATTTTTATGTATTTCTCTATTATCTATAAAAAACAAAAATTATAATAAACAGGTCGTTGCTACGATACAAATAAAAAAAAATAGACAAAGGTAGATCGCATGCTAAGGTAGACCGCATACTAAAGTAGCACCCATTTTAGTACGTGTCTGTGTATTTTGGAGATAATTCGAATATCACACTGAAACTTAGTATTAATTACTGAAATGTTTATCTTAACGAAGTTAAGCAGAAGAGGTACCTCTCCTTTTCTCCTTAATCTCCTTTAAGTTTCTGGATTCAGTTATCCCCAAAACCGCCCAATGGATTGAACTGAAACTTTTTACATGTAATAGAGATGAGAAATTACATAAACTATCTTTTTTTTGTAATTTTCGAATATTCTTTGTTTGAGTTGAACTTCACGAATATTTGTGAGCTCTAAATTTGACAGTTGGCATAATTCCGGTTCTTACAAAGTTCAGTAGTTTGGAAATATATCATATACATCATATATATATATAAAGACGGTAACTGTGTGTGTGTGTGTCCTAGCTCTCGCCGAACATAATGAATGAATCGATAAAAATCGATAAATTCATTTTTCGTCAAGTCAACTTTACCGCGACTCGAACCAATCATCTCAAATAGCCTGAATATAGTCTAAATTGAGCTAATGGTCACGAACATCACGCCAAATCCAATTCTTCATTTCGCCTTTTTTTTTAAACATTAATTGAAATATTCCTTCTCGTCATATAAAAATACGTAATTTTAATAATTTCATTTAGCGAGGTTTTGAACCATTTTTTTATATGTTTATTTTTAATTAAATTTAAATTATTTATATTTTGACGATATTCGAGAAAAAAATTGATTTCATTCACCGCGGGCGCCGGGAATCGAACCTCGGACCCTCCGATCCAAACGCGATGTGCTCACGAGCCTGCGGCGCACGCCATATCCTCGCCCAGAATACGTGTTGTAAATACACATATGTATATGAACGTAATTTGTTATGTGTAATAATAATATACAACGTTACGAGGTCAATGACCGTTTGTGTATAATCGGAAAATATTACATTTTGTTAACTTTAATTAACATTTTGTTAAGGTTAACTTAAAGAATTGAAAATTATTACAAACAAAGAATTGAAAACTATCTATGAGAGTCTACGAAAATAACGGTTCCGGTTCCGGATTTTTTTTTTAGTTTTATACGAGTATATAATAATTTTATACCCATGCGATGATATTTCATCGGGCTATTCACTAGTATGTATATATATAATATCGCTATTCTGTATGTCTGTGTATCTGCGATAACGCTCGCCATACTATAATAATCGTTTCGATTCGACAAACATACGTCACAGCTAAAACACTGCCAAAAAAATGTACGAATATAATAACAAAAGAAAAAACTTCTATATATACTATTTGTTACCAATGTTTCCTCTAGGGAAATAAGTCTCGCAGCATTTAGCGCCATCTATAGCAAATTTATTCAATTAAGTAATTAATTTTTATATTGTTTATATGTAGGTAGGCAGTTCTTACCATTTTTTTCATATTAAACAAATATAAATCAAATATATTTAAAAGGTGCAGATCGAACACAGGACCGACACATTTATTTTAATAACTTAATATGTCAATACCCATGCGATGATATTTCATCGGGTACAACCCTAGTTGTATAATAAATATCCTTTTCTTGGCTAAAAGGGGGAATGATTTATTATTATTAATTCATATATAATATGTAGCCGCCATTTTAAATAACTTAGCTAACAATATATAAAAATTGAGGTAATGAATTATATTGTCATTTATTTTTAAATTGCAGATTGTGCAGAATTATTTTCAAATTCAATGGTTTCATGTTTGGGCCAAAAATAAAAACAAAAGAATCGTGATGATTATTTATTTGAAAATCAATGTACTTCTAATTATACATAGACTTATACTGTTTATATTAAACCATTCTTACAGTCTATAAAACATTCTTATTCACCTTTACGACTCGTTCTTATAAAATTTATGAATAAAATCACATAACAGCTATATTTTAAGGCAATAATAAATAAACTGTGCTGAAATATTCTTTTTATACCATTTTTTTTTCATTTGAAAACTATCTTCATTAGTATTACGGTATTTATCCTTATGCATGTGATAATTTGTATGATGAAAATTTTCGTATGGACTCGTCGAGTACTCAAGGGATAAGGATGAACGAAATAAACATAGAGCGCCATTTTATATTCACATTGAATTAAATTTATTAGTTTTCTGTATAATATACTTAATATATAATATTTATAAAAATATATTTACAATTACAAGTAAATTAGTGAATTGCATTGCATCGTCGTCGTTCATACTTTTATGCAACCATAATAATAATAATAAAAATAAAATAATAGTAATGATAATTAAGTGTATATGCGTGTGTTTACAGAACTGAGCGACAGCAGGTATAAACTCGTAATAAAAACATACACACACACACAAACACACACACATCCGAAGCGTTTACACAGAGTGTATTAAATTTTAAAAGGAAACTCAACATTTCCCACGTATTAATCAAAACCATGTGTGTAAATATATTTAAATATATTGTTTTTATACAAATAAAACCAAATAAAAATCATTACAAAACAAATTAAAACAGAAAAAAAATTAAATATATGGGTTAATCATTCACGGGCATTTTGTACAATACTACGATCGCCATTATCACTCGATATTGCCATTTTACCATGTCACTATTTACTATTATTATCATTATCAAAAGGAAATAAGTCAATTATAAAATGCAAGTATTTACGCCAACGTTACATCTGTTTAACAATAAATAACGTTATAAAGAAAATAGCTACAGATACGTATTATTTATAGCACTGAAAGATTGAACAGAGCCGACCGAGAGAGCCGTCGATTATTGCAAATGGTAAGAGTGCAAAGGACACAACAAAAACTACAGATTCTGCTCTCGGCCGGCATGGAAATGGGGAAAAATCACAATAGCGCAATTCATTTGCCTTACATTCAACGTTTACGTATCTTTTTTTGGCATCGAAACTACATTTAAACCATCGACAGTCTTTGATCGACAATCGGAAAGATTGTCTCGATTAAAAATTAAATAAAACGTGTCTATATTGCATACGAGTCCGACCAAACAACGTAAAAGCGTCAATTTGTTCGATTACATTAACATCTAACACCGATCTGTAATATAATATGATAACAATAATAATTAGAAGAGGAGACAAATTGGAAAGCTTAAATTTGATGAGCCAATTCAAAACGTACCTACACGTAGTATCGTCGTAAATGTTTCTTCCATTTTGAAGTTAAATAGCGATTTGGTTAATCCGACGTTCCTTTATTTAATATAATACAGTTCGCTCTCTACGAGCGATGGTAACTTAAATTGTCGCAAAAACAATAAGATAATTCGTGTGCAATTTCTCTTTTAATAAGTAGTATTACAAGTCACATTACGACTAACAAGAAAACAATTAACAAAAGAAAGAAAATAAGATTTGATTGAACGGCAAAAATGGCTTTTCTTTTGTACTCAACGGAATCAAATCAATGGAATGAATATAAATACAGATTCTAAAAGACGATGCGGTTAAAATACAAATGAGTAAGTATGCATATGTAATTAAATAAAAAAAGACGTGTATTGCTTTATATATATATATATATATATATATATATATATATATATATATATATATATATATATATATATATATATAAATATATGTATGTATATAAGTTCAAAATAAAAAAAAAAATAATAATAATACTGGTTAAATTAGTAGTTTTAAGTGTCAGTGTAACTTTATCAGGCTATCTATCAGGTTTTATTTGAATCGGCGACTCCGAATCTGGAGTTAAATCTCGATACATATGTGAAATGTACACATTTACCAGCGCCGTCGTCCCGTCGCTCACGCATATCAACTAACATCTATTTTATACAGTCATTATCGTCAAACGTGGGTACTCTCTTTCAATACGCTATTCATTCAACACTAAAATCTATTTAAAGCTAAATTATGTGTGGGCTTTTTTGATATTATAATATAATAATATACATATAATATGTAAGTAGAAATGAAAGGTAAACCTATTATTTATCTTTATAAATGTAGGCAGATTTAAATATACATCCTCAATCGTAGTCGAAAAGTTGTTCAAAAAGACTATTTTTAATATCACATATAGTTCGTCCCCCCCACCACTTCTCGAAATGTATTTCGGTCAAATTTTACACAGATCGCACTACGTAGATTTCGCAATGAATATTTCAATCCAAATAGGATAAAACCTGATAGATAATATTTACACATTCAACAGTCCTTTTAATCACTAAACAAAACTAAAGACAAAAATAAAATAGGGTACTTATACTTTAAAGATGTATTTTTTTCCTCTTCGTTCTCCATTTTTTTCTTTTTTTTTGTTGTTGTTGATAAGTTCTCTTATAACTTTCACATATACATATATAACAATATAAAAGAAGCAAATGAATTCGAATCACTTCTTTTGAAGTTTCAGTCGATTTATTTATTTATTTGAATGCAATAAAATAAATCCTAGATTACGGATGTCGAACAGAGACATTTTTGCTATACATATTTAATAAAAGTAGATGTATATTTATATATATATAAGTAGAATAAAAAATGGAACTGAAATTCGCAAACGAGTAGTAATGTGTCAATGCAGTCAATTGGATATCATCGGTTATTACGTACATAGTTGTGTCTATGTATGTATATATATAATATACATACGAAATAAAATAAATAAGTAGGTAAAATAAGGATGCAAGTGAATGTTCTCTTTATATCTAATTATCATACACCGTTTTTGTCTGCTGCTAACACACCTGATGTCGGGCTGACTAAGACACCTCCACTTTTAGCGCTCGTTTCAATTTTATTAGCACTGGTTTGATTGTTTACTTGTTGTATTTGGGCAGCGGGTGCTTGGCTCTCTTGGCTCTTTGGATGCTCCTCGGTGGCCTTATCCTGGTCGTTCGGAGGGTCCGTTGTGCTGGGATTGTCGACATCGGTTGTCGATTCCTTGCTCGGAACCGGAGAGGCGCTAACGGTGGAAGACTTTTTAACTTCGTTGTCGTTTTGCTGTTGAGACGCCGAGGCTAGCTGTGGACTGTCTTTTTTAGACTCGTCTTGAACGATCGGTTGCGCGTCGTCTTTGTGTCTGTCGATCTCGGGCTGGTTCTCGGGTGTTTTCTGAGGAGTTGTCTCGACGATGGGCTCTCTCGGCGACGAGACGGGCGCTGGAAGTTCTCTTACGGGAGACGGAGGTGGGGCCGTTTGATCTTGTTCGGCCGATGCGTTTATTATGTACGGCTGTCGGGCCGGTTCCGGTCTCGTCAGGTTGTGTATTGAATGAGGATTTGGAGACGGGCGAGGAGGGTATGGTGAATGGGGGGAACGCCGTGGTGCTAGGTGTGGTGATTGAGACGGCGCATAGCTGTGTGGCGAATGTGCCGTTTGTGGGGAGTGGGCCGGTGCTGGTGCCGGCGCCGGAGCTGGTGCGGGAGGGTATGGTAGGTGTCTCGACGGGGAGTATGAAGGGTGTGAAAGTGAGTGTGAATGTAGTAAGGGTTGTCGAGAGACGAGCGGTCCTAACGCCAGCGGGTGTAGGAGATGTGGAGCTAGAAGTCCCATGTGAGATGGAGACACACGTTGTTGGTGGGAATGAGGGTGTACTGAGACGCCCATAGCGAGACTATGAGGGAATAGTCCAGTGGAAGTCGGCGGTAGTAGATGTGGCGCTAAACCTCCGTGGGCTGCCATGTGTGCCATCAGTCTTTCCCTGTCGTCTCTTTCCCTTTCACGGGCTCTGTTTTCTTTCTCTCGCTGTAATCTGTCCTTTTCTCTTTGTTCGCGGATTTCTCTCTCCCGTTCTCTTTCTCTGTCCTTCAACTCCCTCTCTCTCTGTTCTCGCTCCCGTTCTCTCTCTCGTTCCCTTTCCCTCTCTCGTTCTCTTTGTATTGCTAATTCTTTTTCTCGTTCTCTGATCTCTCTTTCCCTTTCTCTCTGTTGTTGTAAGGCAATTTCCTTTTCACGCTCTTCCTCTCTAGCAATTCTAGCACGGTGCTCTTCCTCTAGTTTCATTCTAAAACGGTAAAATCTTGATTACAACAAAATTGAGAAATGCTTCTATTCGATTAATTAAATGAAGGTCAAAACTTTGGATAAAATGCTTTTTTACCAGATGGTTTCATATTCTGAAGTCAACACTATTTTATGTACGTCTTATGATAAGAATACCTGTTATAACCGGGTAAAAACAAACAAAAAAAAAATTACCACATTATTGCACAGGCACAATAATGTGGCAATATTCTCATTAGCATGGTAAAAAAGCATTCGATAAAACTTCCAACTCTTTCATTTCATGAACATCGATTAAAATAAACCTTTCGTGCATAACAGGCGACATCAAAGCGATAGGCGGAGGTTGTAAAGTCGGATAAAGAGCTCCTAAGCCGGGATGACCAGGCGGAGCGGGTCCGTAACTCGGTACAAATCCCAACGGTGGTCTCAACATCCTTTCTAAATACAACTGCTGTTCGGCTTCAAACCTGAAAGCGAAACATTCCATTCAAAAATACTGTACGACAATAAAAAAAAAGACCAACTGGGGCACATCCAATCCTACTGACCTATATTGGAGAGCAGCACTCGGATAAAGTCCGGGATGAGCATACGCTGAGTAAGCAGCCGGATCTACTAGGCCGAAAGGAGTGGCGGCTGGGTGTGTCAATCTGTAAAGGCAAGTCAAATACTTCGTCCTACAACGCACACACTCTTACCTCAACAGCTCTTTAACATGTGCCGCAACGACGCAAGAAAGAAGCCGTGAGTAGGAAAGTTTTCAACATTTATACTATGTGCTTTTAATTCGAATGAACCTTCATATATAAAAAATATGTAATTTGTACGGAAAATGGGATAATAAAAATAGGAGCATGGGAAGTTATCAGAGACGCTTTCTCACCTGTCGTCAGGGCGGTATGGTTGGAAGCCGCTGGACAGAGTGGGGTGGGGCGAAGGTTGCTTGGGTGCAGGCGGTGGCGGTGATGGTGCAACGGTTACTGGTTTTTCTTTGTCCGCTGAAGCACCACCACCACCTGCAGACTCTTTGCTGCCTTCCGGTCCCGCCTGTTGGGCGAGACTACGTAAGGCAGCGGCAAAGGCATATCGCCCACCCGCACTTCCGCCACCTTCCGAACGCTTCGCAACTTTGCTTGGAGGCCCTGCTGAAAAGAAACAGAAAACGAACGTTAATAATCAAGAAGCACTATCAACAGGTGTAATTAAATTTATATGAAAACAGTCAAATTATATTCATTAGTGGCTCCATTCAAAAACTAAACCACTATGTATACCCAAAGTATACATAATAAATGGCAAACATGATTGTATTGTCTAATGTCAAATATGCATAGTTTTTAAGTTAAGCGAAAAAAAAAACAATAAACCTATATAAGCGTTTTGCCAACAAGTTCATGGGCCTGAAAAACGCCAATAGACGTTGTATTTTGGACATGTACAAAGTAAATAAGAATAGTACCCGCTAAGCCATTCCAGGTAGCATTGAACATGGGTCGTGTAATCTGTGTCATTCATTTGTTATCGTTTATAAAGACTGATTTACCCCGGAATTTCTGAATTTATAACCATAGCAGAATTTCCCGATGGAAATCCCTAACTGCAGAGTATTTTAGATTGTGTCTTGGCATTTAGATTGTGAGCATTACATTTTAACAACAATGAAGATGAGACTAGTTTTGGAAAAATACATTCATTAATCGAATTATTTTGTTTATTTTATATTGTTGCATATTAGAGAGTCTAAACACACCTTAACAAAACTCGAAATCCTCGGCGGTAGTTATCTAGGGTTTGTTTGGATTAACTACAATTTTTATACCTGCTATCTATTGGATTTATAAATAATTCAAACGATTGATTCAAGTGATACTCTAGATATGGAATATCTTTATTAAATAAGTTTTAAGGTCTGTTTGTACTAGCACAGTAGGGCAAAAAATATTCTTTGGTACATTCATATGTTCCGTAATACATACGTGGCGTAGATATTGCAGCAGTAGACGACATGGTCTATGCGTATTATACAGCAGAACATGTCATCGAAACGTATCAAGCAGAAAAGTAGCACTTTGGAAATATTCACGCATGACGTGACGGCGAGTGCACCCGTACTAACGAAAGTGCGCATGCGCATAAAAAATATTTTCGGAAAATTTTCGAATTGCGACAATATTGACTCGACGATGCGACGTAAGCAAAATTGCGCCGCAAAGCTGCGCTCTGTAATGTATATGTAAGCCGATTTTGCCTTGCACTCGACCAAAACAGTCTGAACGTGCCAAGACGTACACTGATGTATAGTATGAATAGACGCCATCTTTTAAGTGCACTGCTGCGCCGGGCTGTTGACGTGCAGTGCTGGATAATATAAAAATACAGAAATTCTCAATTTAAAATGACATAGGCGCAGATAAGGGGAAGCTTTGGGGCATAAATAACACTGCTTCATAAAATTTATTTTTTAATGTAAAATTCAAATGTAAGATAGTTACGAAAATGGTAACGAAAAACCCGCGCTATTTCTGCCAGCTCTGTATTTTTTGCATTCGTTGTAAAAGGTTGAATAAACGCATATTAGAACTGGCGTAGGAAACCTTTCGGGCTCGTTTGAGGAAAGTGGAACCTTTTTCGTAGAATGGTAAGTATATGTGTGTATATGAAAGTGGCAGTTAGTCGAAACCTTTTTTCTCTCTCTTTATTTTGCATCCGATATTGTCGATCGGTAGGCCCCGAAAAGACCAGTTTGATGGAATCATTTTTTTTTAGCACTGCGATTTGAATAACTATTTTATGGCCTACATTATCAACAAAATTGAATAAAATAAAATAGGCCCGTTTAAAATATTGGCGAAATGTAACTTCAATCCTCGCATCTCCCTGAGAAAAACTTAACTTGACATAAACCCTGAACGAAAAAAGTAATCTCAGGAATCGGTAAGCAAATTGACGAATTCTTGTCATATTAAATTAATTCCGACTTCCATTTTCTGAAATTCCTTCCAATATCAAATTTAAAAGTTTATATTCAAGTAAGAGGTAGTTATTGCGGTCTGTAAATGCTATGACAATGCGACAAGGGACAGTAATAAAAGATGGTTTGGAATAACTGCCTTGACGTGAGTGGCGCAGGGAGCACTCCTGTGCGCACCCCGTAATGGGGGGTGAATTAGGTTGGGTTACAACCCCGATTCTCAAACTTCAACCGCACAACCAGAAAGCACTCTTATAATGGCAAAGAAGCGTCGTCGCCTAAAAATAAAATGTCAAGGGAGAGCACACCCAAGACTACCGATATTATTAGATAGCAATACATAATAATGCGAGGGGAAAAACAGGAGAGTAGTAGTGGCAGTGCCGATAGGAAGGGAACGGGAAACTCGGTGGGTGTTGGTTCCGATGGGGAGGGGGAGTGAAGAGGTCGGAGGTGGTAGGGGTGCGAAACATATCCTATCGATCCACCACCAGACCACTCGACTCTACGGGAGGGGTGCCACAGTCTGAAAAGAGGACCGAAGGGTGGGAGGTGAGGGTCGATGGGTGATGTAGTGGGTGGGAAAGGGGGGGAGGGGTTGACAGACGATGACGCTGACGAAGCACGTGGTCGTCGACTAAAGTACGATCGACACATCTGATCAAAACAACGAGGGTGTATATTTTTTTCTGATACTGAAGAAACTTGAGAAGTACACTATACTCCATTTTATTTGAAAAGCAGCATTTTGATCCTGATTTCTATTGATCAACGATCTTCGAGACAACTGATATTTATTTTAACGCATACAAAAAAAGCAAAGTATTTAGACAGTAATTGACCCGTCTACAACTTTCGGATTCTAAAACTAAATGTGAAAAAGTCCACAATGATGCTCTCGTTCACTATTGATTTAAAGCCATATATGAATGTCTGAGTTCTGTTATCGATTACTAGTGAACAAAAGGTTATTAATCCCAGTAGCCTAATCAATACTTGAAAAAGAATCGAGCTTAATTTTAGTTGCGAGATAGAATCTTTGAACAAAACGTATCCATCCAAAAAGTAAAAAAAATCCCATTACATTTGATGTAGAATTTTCGACTTGGGAGACCTAGCCTACTACCACGATCTATCACAGCAAACTATATCTGACAAATCCAGAAGACAAACATGATCCTGAATACACATTTCAAAGCAAAGTAAACACGAAAAAGAATCGAGCTGTGAAGGAAGGGTCGAGAGAGCCCTTCATATCCATCCAAATGTTATTCTGACAAAAAAGGAAGCAGAACGAGTAAAACCTGTAATAACAACGCCAATGACTTTAGTAGTTGGGCTAATTATAGTGCACGACCGATTAACACGTCTATTAGGTATATACTAAGCACTTATATATACAACCCCCCCCCCCCCCATCCATCCACCCACTATTGAAAAATGAGTTTTTATAGTGCCTCCAAGGTAGAAATATAAAGAGCGTTGACGGCGGCAATAAAGTCTCAATTAGAGTTATTAGTCGCGACCCTGAGCAATTTGGCGAGAGACCCATGGGGTAGTCGTATATGGGGGTGGGTCGGAATGGAGGGCTGCTCAAAGCCGCCGGGTTACACTCTCGAGGCGGGACAGGGTGAACACGGCGGGACAAGGACGGATAGAGACTCGGGACGTGAATGGGCCTGAGCGAGGAAACCCCCCACAGTGAGAGAGGGTGGGTGGGTGGGTGTGGGGAGGTTGGGTGGATGAAGTTAGCTGAGGGTGGGCCGGTTGGTTCGGTAGGACGTGTTGGCAGAGGCGGGAGAGAGTGCGGCATTCGAGATCTCCGCGTTACTACATCCTTATTTCTTTTAGGGGGTGAGGATACGGCGACGACTCCGTGGAGCAAGCGGCTAACTGGGAAATACGGCACTCATCCAACAAATGGAAGTTACAGTTTATCATTCAAAAAATTCAAGAGCAGAAAATTGAATAAGTACAAGACTTCAGAAAATTGAATAAGTACAAGACTTTTGAGACCCAAATTGCCAAGAAAATGATGTATAATAGTATTAAAGCAGTTCAATTAGATTTTTTAAAATTCTTATCAAAAAACATCCATCATAAAACCTTGGCAACACTGCATTACAAGAGTACTAGTTATTTTTATAGGACGAGAAAATCATATAACATTCACCGGATAGATAGAATCGACAAATATGATGAAACTATCATTATATAATAGCGGTTCGGTGATTATTAGTCAAATGTGAACCAGTCACAGGACAACCGGTCGCTCTAGATCGGTCACACGTGATCACCCGTCACACCCTAAAACTGGTCACGAGAAAACTGGTCACACCCTAAAATTGGTCACGAGAAAACTGATTGGCCGATTTTAGGGTGTGACCAGTTTTCTCGTGACCAGTTTAAGGGTGTGACCAGTTTTAGTGTGACGGGTGATCACGTGTGACCGATCTAGAGCGGCCGGTCGTCCTGTGACTGGTTCACATATGACTAGTAGTCCGTTTACCATAATAGCGTAGTGCACTGGTCATACCAGTAGATAGGTCGTGGGTTCAAGTCTCGGCCAAAGACGCTTATAGTTATTAAAAATACAGATCGACCGTCACCTGCTTGAATTTTCCGATTTTTCTAGTTAAATTCTTGTGACGGATCCAATAAATCGGTATCCTCCCCCTCAGTTTCTCGCAAATTCGAGTCATAAGCATCTCGAATTTTCTGAATCTTATAAAAGCTACCTACATAATGTATTTCTCGCAAATTTGCTGTGTATCAAAAAAAATGTCGATTGTCCATAGATGTCTCTATTTATATTCTATGGACTATGATGTTTGAAAAATGGCCTGAACGCACTACGCGGAACTGCACTACAGCAGAGCAGCGCGGCCAAATATAGTTTGAATGAAATTGTATGAGATAGAACGCATTACGCCTGGTGCGACACTGCGCGTCAGAGTTGCCTTTTGTACCAACTCTGACGTGCCGCGCAGTTCCGCTGCAGTGAAGTTCCGCCTAGTGCGGTCTGGCCTTTATGTACAAAAATAAATCTAACCATGTGTCGTCACTCTGGTGTAATTTCTATCATGGCACATATGATACTTATATGTATGTAATTTTTTTATTTGAAAATTGTTAGTAGTGTCGCCATATAGTGTTTGAGGAATCCGATAGCACTGTAAATCCAATATTACGTATAAGAAGCAAAATGGTAAACATTTTCCACCATTTCGACACCAAAAAAAAAAAAAAAATCCAAGATACAAAAAGTAGATCAGGAAATTCTTCCAAACAACAAGACAAAAATCGATCGTTATTTTTTGTCGCAATACAATCCTACTGAGATGTATTTTGGCACGAATTACCACGCGGAGCAGAACAATTCGTCCGGAACAATTCAAGATGAATAAGAGAACGTGAACCATATTTTTTTTAGGTTCAACCGGTTTGGCAAACGGTCAACGGGGTAGAGACCCGGAGAAAATAAATTGCAGGCGTGAAGATAGATAGATAGATAGACGGATCGCGTACACCCAACCACCGAGCGTTGACGAGGGTCTACGAGCGAGCAGTTTTGCGACAACAAAACACGGGGCGTGCATAGTCAACAGTGGCACAGGCGGATTGACTCTGAGACTTAAGAGTGAGGGGTGGGTGGTGGAGTGTAACGTGCGGTTCCCCTTTCCCAGGCGAGGAAGGAAGCGGCGGAAATGATCGCAGCCGTCTGCGGCTTTGCGGGGTGGGTTGCCGCCAACCGCCCCCAACCATCCACCCTCCAGGTCCGCCCCAAACCCACCCTCGCTCCTACCAGATGTGGGCATTTGTCGACAATCTTGGCGCGTTTCAACTAGCTGACTCCAGAGCCACCCACCCACTTGCCACCCGGCGCTCTCTTTCTCTCTCTGCGTCGAGCTGTCTGCCATCGCGAGGAGAGGCAGCAGCTTTACATAACAAACACGAGGAGGCGCGCGCGCGAATAAACTTGGGCTAGGGATTATCGCGTAATGCCACACCGGCTTCGCTTGTGTGTTAATTCCGGGCCATGAGACGAATCACCGATCGCGTTGTTTGCCACCACCATCCACCCCCATCCAAGCTATTGCGAAAGCCCGGGCTGAACACTGGTTTAGAAGTAAATGTTGACAATGTGTCTGGTGTCGCCTTCCCACCTGCGCCCGTTCTCCCCTATGCTAGTTTGTCAACAAGCAATGATAATATGTACTAAAGATAGATTCTTTCACGATACACTGTCACATTAACAAAAGGGTGCAAAGCGTTGCATATAAGCTAAATTCCCTACATACGCATGTGTTGATGTTAATGCAAGCTTCTATAATATTCTCTTCCGACGATAGTAAATTATTGGTTGAAATGGAAGCTAAGGTTCACGTTCACAGCAGTTTAGAATGTCCCGTGTACAAAGTATCGATCAGTGTAGAGCAGATCGGACGAGAACCTTTTTTTTCGACTAATAAAGGACGAATATCGGTCAATAAATTGATATTGTTCTCGCATCCTTTGAAAATAAATAGCTGCAATGAATACTTATAGCTAATCATCGGACCCAGAAGGTGCCGCGTACTTTTCAAATGTTGTAAATGCATTGTTAAAGGTTTGCCGAACCTTTTTTACAAAGCATTTACAAAAATGGAACAATAGACGTCGCGCTTCCGGTCCTACCACTACTTATAGCTAATCATCGGACCCAGAAGGTGCCGCGTATTGTTCAAAGGTTGTAAATGCATTGTTAAAGGTTTGCCGAACCTTTTTTACAAAGGATTTACAACAATGGAACAATGGATAGCACTGTGACTATCCGGTGTCTACTTATAGCATACTAGTTGTTTTACCCGGCTTCGCTGAGTATTTGTAATATAAACAGCGTTAACATGGCGAATCTAATAGTAAATATTAATTTGTGTTTTTTTTATCAAATTTATTTGAATCGAAAAAAAATCGTCTCGTTATAGAAATTTTGACTTGTTTACGAAATTCCCAACCAAAGATATATACATACTTACATTTTTTTCCGTAAGCTGACATTATTTAGCTGCTAGCAGTGATGTTCATTTTATTTAAATTAATATTCTCAAAGGAGCCTATATATTTTTTTAAAACTATTTAATTTAAAACAAATAATGTTTATTACGGACGGACAGACCGACGTCGTTAAATGCAAATTCAAGCCAAAATACAAAAGTAGGTATAAACCTCCCCGACCAAGTGAAAAGGAAAACGAAGAAACGTATTTACAACATTTAGATTGTTATTGATTCATTTTATTACAATACACGGTACTTGTTTTTTTATATCATTAAAATACATATCATATTTTGTATTGAATAAATAGGCCAGTAGGATACTGGAAAAATAAACTACACCCGAAAACGGCCCGCGTGGCAACCACTGGTGTAGAGGATGTCAATCTGCGGTTCACAACCCACTTGATACTTAAATAATATTGAATGTAAAAAAATCACATCTCGATTAAAAAGCATTTATCTATACAAGCCTAGATTTTTTTTAATGTTTTTTTTAATCATTAGAACGATTTCCGGAAACTATCCAAAATGTAAAATAAAAAAATTCAGTCTATATAAACAATGCTCAATCGCCAAAGTGGCGCTGTAGTCGCTATAAGTCACTAATACACTTGCAAATATACAACAGCGTCATTTGAGCAGAAAATCTACATACATACACACATACCAGGTCCACTTTAACTGTCCATGCCATTTTATAATCAATAGCATCCAGATACAGAGAAAAATACGAATCCGAATTTCAACACACACACACACACACTAAAGCTAATAAAAACTAAGTCCGGCAATAGTTAAATAATACTATGTAGACATAGTATAAGGCAGAGTTTACAAAGTAGTTCATAAACATGACAATATAATACGATCTTACACGGTAAGCCCCAGGCGACTTCTGCCCATCCTACTATTTATACAAAATATTCGAAATTCAGCTGGAATAGTTGCGCCACACCCGGTAGGCAAGTCCCGTCCACACATGCATAGATGTAAGAGATAGAGAAACACACACGAAAGCCGCACTTGTATCAAATCTGTAGCGAATGTGCGGCATTACGGTTCGGTGTGTATGTGTGGGAAGGATTGCGGTCGAGGGATCGTGCTGCTCGAGAGAAACAACCTGTTCCACCCCCGGCTAGGGTAGCAGTGGGCGGGTGGGGGGTGGCGAACATGGGTTGGGTTTGGGGGTCATGTAGCACGGAGGACGGAGACGGAGGTCATCTCTCGGGCGTCCCTCCCACCCGCGTGACCCTAAAAAGTGGAAGGTGGTGACCTGTAAACTCCACCGGTCATCCATTACCCCGGTCTAAATTCTAATGTTTGCACTGATAGCCGAGAGACGGGAAACTAAGTTGGAGAGGATTAGTTTGCGGACGGTGTTAAAATATAATCAGCTCGTAAGCCTGAATGGAGGTGTGGCGGATTTTTACTGGTATGTTTGTTGATTTTGAAAATGGTCAATAATAACCTTTTTTGAAGGGTAAAACTTTTAGGGTGCGTTTTAACTGTAAATTGGGAAAAATACTTTGTATCTTAAAAAAAATGTTTGTGCATTAAAATTTTGCATTATTTTCGATTTAGCAAACTCGTATTGTGCATCGAATAAAATATTTTGGCATTATAAAGTGACCATTAAAAACTATGAAACGATCATTCGAAAAAATAGATGTGTTTACTTTTGTTTACGTAATACGTATGAATATGAATGATGATGTCAGGTCGTAGATTCGAAGCCAAGTTCGTAGGTGTCGAAGGTCGCAAGCCGAAGAGTAAAAAATAAGGAATCCAGTGGAGAGAAGGGTTGATCGTTGTCGGTTCGTATTTTGGTATTCGCGACGTTGCCGCTACATTTCATCTGTCATTTTAATACACATTTCAGCAAATTTAGCAAGTAGCAAATTTTTTTTCAATAATCAAAGCAAAGTTTCTAATGCAATATGTATCCGTCATTTAGAAATGCACACAACTTTTTTTAATGTACAAAAATTTTTTTAAAAGCACATTTATTTTATAAAATTGACGTTTAAATTGTTACCAAAAATTTATACCGAAAGCAAATCGCAACAGAAGCTGTTTCGAAAAGTTCGACTTCCGCTTAGCATATCAAGTGTTTTGATGTTTTTTTTTTCAATTTAAATGAATGTTTATCTATTTAGGTTTATATATGACTTTTTAGCATTAATTGAGGTAAGAGTAGAAAGAGAGATAACGTCACGCGTGCCATAAAGTGGCACACGAGAAAATTAAAATAGTTCACTATTGTCAACCATATTTTTTTGCTTTCTTGTTTTGCTAACTAATGGAGCGGTCTATTTGAGAAGCACCAAGTCAACGGCTAAGTCTTCCTTAAAGGGCGGATAGAGAGCGTGCTTTTTCCAGGAATCACGGCATTTTGGGTCTATTCACAAAGCCAGAGTGCAATAAAAAAATGTTCGGCGAACCTTTAACAAAGGTTCATCATAAAAATGAACAATGCACAACGAACAATAAACAAAGAACGGCACGCTTCCGGTCCGACCTCTAGTCTTCCTATAATATTATTTTTTGTATGTATTATAAATTTACTAGAAACAAAATCTTATTCGTTTTCGAAAGCAAAGTTTACGATTTTTTTTCTTGCAAATTTGCGAACTGGTGTGGCGAAGTGGGACTTATCACACAATTCAAATGAAAATTGCAGGTCAAAAGCGAACATTAGTAAAATTTGAAGTATACATTATAAACTATACATAGGATACCCATTAGGGCAATCCCAAATAACAACACACATAACAAATAGGAAGCAAAAAAAAAGGTTTGTCTATGAAGTTAATGATAAGAAAATAATTTTTCCCTGACGAGAATCCGTAGTCTAATTATAGCCACATCAACATCACATCTCATATATATGAAATATGTTTGGTTGCGGTAAACATTGAGATTTATTGATCTTCAAAGTTAGAGCAATGCCAAGTATGCTGCGATTCCAAGTGGATGCCAATTTATTAAAATTGAAATAACACAAACATTATACAAGATAACTTTGCCTTCAGAGCGATAAGTCATGCTTGAAATTAGAGAGAATATTTTCAATGAAATATCTTGGATCACACGTGATTCAATACACATTTTCCATTAACGATAATGATTATTCCACTATTTTCAGACACCTATGAGGACCACTCGGTTCTAGCAGTTGTATGCGTTGTACGTATGTCTTCAATTAAATTGGCTTCAATGGTACTCTCAACTAGACTATGGCTTGGCTTTTAAGATAAGAAGCCAAGTTTGTAGAAAGGCTCACATTTTTCATAGTAGGCAAAAAGGGGAGATTATATCGACGATGCTTTTATTTATTATTGGATATGCGCATGCGTACACTGTAATGGGAGGATGGCGAAGTATTTCGCAGGAAAGAGATTGAATTAAGTAGCTCAAGCGCATACACACCCAGCAAAAAAAAAAAAAACGATTCGGAAAAGCGGAAAAAAGTAGATAAAGAAAAGGGGATGATGGTGGTAATGGTGAGATGTAGACCCTATTTATATTCATCACGAGGCTAAGCTAAGCTACGCTCGCTCTCCCATAGGAGAGGAACCGAGTCGGCTGGGAAATAAACACAAACGAACCGTACACCAGAGTGGGGGGGTGAAGTGGAGCAGTTTCTCATAAAAAAATAATAAAACAGACGTTTCAAGATCAAAGATCATATGGTGTAACGTCTAATTAAATTCGTTAATTGATACATAGTAAAAAAGAAAGAATAAAAAAAAAAAACACGTAATAAATTGTATTCGTGCGATGACGAGGAGGACCTCCGTCGCTGCCAGATCGTTTGATCCCAATATGGACGAGGTTAAGTGGTTCATTAGTGTCAAAAAGATGCGGTTGAAGGGTTAGCTGGACCGCTAAACGCTCCGCTGAACGCCGATCAATCTTGCTCAGTCAGCGTACACGTCGGCTCATAAAACGACACATCAAAGAAGTAAACGCAAACTCGCTCCCGAGAAGTACTGGAGCGACGAGAGATTGTTTTGGGTAGCACTGTACTGAGAGATACAAATTGACCCCAAGTCAATTGATACAACAAGTCAAAGGAGGCTGGAGGCAAGAGAGCCCAATTTCGTTAATGCGCAGCCGCGACTCTCCGCTACACCATTCGGCATAGCATTTGTCAATTGTGATTTAACCCCGAAGCTCGCTTGGCCAACCCGACCACTTTAAGTAGCCTGGTTTCGTCGTTCGCGATAGTAAAAAAAGAGGATGAAGAAAAATAAAAAAGAGAAACACCCTCGAAAAGAGGTGGGTTGTGGGTTGGGTCGGTCGGGATAAGTCTCGCGTAACGACGGAGAGCCTTAAGGGATTTCGCCCCTTAGACCGTGGAGCGCCCGTCTAGCCAGTGGCGGCACCAAACTGTGAATAATGTAGAGAGAGTATAGTCAAACGTTGGGTCAGACAGCCATTCTAATTGGAAACGGATAGCTTTCCGTAGTAACTGCGCATAAAACGTGAACGAGTGAGGCAATGCGATAAAAACTCGTGCCAATGAGATAAATGTACCCTTAGATGAGTGCTGTACAGATTTTTTTATGGTCTAGCCAATTTATACACGTTTACAGTGCAAGTTCACTGTACATATAGTAAAAGGTTATTTGTAATTGGTTCAACTAGAGACAGTGCTTTCTGTCACATCAACGTTAACTACTAACCGGAAACTCGTATAATTCGAGTTAAATATAGCAGAATTTATCAATCTCAGTGGATCCTATCCGAATAGGATGAATCCTAATCAATCGATGTTGTCATTTACATATATCATTAATTATTACTGCGCATCTCACTGAAATTCCATTAGGATTAATGAATTCTACATACTATACCTACAAAGGTAGCAATCTACATAGGTACATCTCAATCTTGGACCCTGGGCTTAAAAGCTATCTATATATAAGTATATGTAGAGTCATGGAGTTAATTTATTTATTTATTTATTTAATAGTTTTGGACCATTGTGGCATTACAGAAAGAACCTAATGCGCCACAATGGCCTACATTTGAAAAAGATATAAAAACAAGTAAACTTTAAATAAAGGAAAAAAGCAAAAGCAGAAAACATGGTAAAATAAAATAATAAAAAAAAAGTAACAAAAGGAAAATAATACATCATTCAGAGAGAAAAAAAATAACAAAAGTGTAAAAATTAAAAATAAAATCCATAAATCCCATTCTTTGTTTACACTGAACAAAATTAAAATAGTATATAAAAATATACAAAGGAGAAAGAAAAAGTAAAATAAAATAAAACAAAATATGAATAAAAAATAAAATCACAGCGAGGCCCAAATGGAAGAGAGTAGATTCCACTCATTCATCACATTCAAATTAAGAAAGTAATGATGAGCGCAGGTTACCAGATAAATATGTTAAGATAATATCCGATAATCTACGCTCCCCAAGGTGGAAAATGTCGTCACATGTGGATATGCCTTGTATATCTGCACTTATGGAAGTATGAAAATACGTCTATATTTAAAAAAATAAACAACAAGATGATCCAAAATCCAATTTAAGTTTGAAGAGTTCGTATACGAGTAGCAAGCGATATAAAACTTAACTAAAAAAAAATATGGGATAAGATTGACAAACTTCTAAGGAAGGAAACACCTAGCTGAAATGATAAAACTGATCCAAATAATCAATCCTCGTTGTAAGAAGGCAAAAGGGTACAAATAAGATAAACATACGATTCCTATCGAGCTCACATTATCGGTTGACTTATTTTGGGAAATAGACTTGACACGTGAATCAAAAAGAAAAGCGTGGCAATGCAGAAAAAAAAAGAAGGTATCGGAATTCCGCAAAACGGCTAGCGTAATAAACTGGAAAAAGAGGCGATCCGCCCCTGCACACAACGTCGATGGCTTCGTCTCAGCCCCCATTACGACCCACCATCGTCTTGGAGGATGGGGTGGCGAGATCTTCGAGGATCGTGGGGAAGGGTCGCGACCCCGTTTGAAGAATCTTTCAGCGTAGCTCGAGAAGAAGGAGAAGGAGGACGGGTAGGCGAAAGGGGGTGGGGTTAAGTAGGCGTGGGAAGGAAGGCGGCGGCTCCAGCACTCTGAAAACAAATAACAACATCGGATGGGAGAGACAGAGCCGAGGAAAGCGGATATGCGACAAAAGGGAACAGAGGCGTCCCGTGACGAAAACGACCCGTGCTAGGATCAAACAACACGAGTCGCAAAGTCCCCACTGGGCGGGTTGTCGGGCCGTGAAGTTTCATTATCGACACTTCACACAGGATAACAATGAGAAAGAATCTCTTATACACACAGCTAGATAAACCTACTCCTTCCTGAGGCAAGATTAAATTTCATCAGACCGACGTTGATAAAAAAATCCTCTGGATCGTATACTATAACATACTTTCAGTAAACGGACGTTCAATAGTATCTTATTTCAAATACGATGCACTATTGTAGTGTACAAGTAGTGTCCTATTTACTAAGCATACATGAGAGCTTTGATTCGATATCACTTCCGGCTTTTTATATCCGCTACTGATATAATCAAGTTTTTCATTTTGCTCCATTTATCCATAATTACTCCATTGGTTTGTTCCCTTTTGCTCTCAGCCATCTTTTACCTCAACACTGCCCTATTCGATAGGACGGGGTACGTGTTAAATATGGCTCAGAATGTCACTAAAATCGCGATCTCGTGCACATCACTAAAATCTCGATCAAGGAACGTCTGGCACTGAAAAATTCCATTCATTGAGAGCTACTCACGCCAACTATCATGAATTCGAGTTCTAGATATTCCGTATTCGCGATTTTTATGGCGATTGTCGTGTGCGCTAAAACAATGTGCGAAATAATCCGTTTACCGTTGAATATAATGAGGCCGTAGCAATTGTAACCAAATGAGAGTATGATTTGTTTCAATGTTAATCAGCGTAGAATATTGACAGTTCGGTTTTTACATTTTTACAAGGCTTTTGTATGTTTCACTTCGCTAAAGGCTCAGGCAATATTCCTAAATTCTTCCGATCGGTTTGAAACTTTGCCATTTTGCGCGGTTTGGTCCCGGATAAAAAATATTTCATAATAGACATTCTCTTAAGTATTCAGAAAACATATTAGCCAGCAGCGTGACTCAATGGTTGCGTTTATGCTAAGCACCGAGAGGTCACCGGGTTCGATCTAATTTAAGTGTCCCGGTTTATGTAATAAAAAATGCTGCAATATTTGTAATCGGCCAGGAAGGAGCATTGGGGTTTACCTGTTAGATCTTCCTGGTATATATGTATATAAAATGAATAAATATTAGATTATTAAATTCTTAGGTTGAACCAAGAGGTTTGAAAACCAGCTCCACACATTAATTACACTGTTCGACACGAAAAATGTTTCAGAGACGAGATATGACTTTTCTTATAGATCTATGCCCAGTGAACACGAATCTGGTAATAAAAAGTGTTGATTGGCTCGAGATTCGGAGATATATGTGTTTTTTAAATCGCGCGATTTTTCTATGTCTTGATGTTGTTCGGTCGATTTCTCAAAATCTGTTAATTTTCTGTTCAAAATGAATATTGGAATCTAGAGTCGGGTATTTTATCTTTCATTTGTAGTACTTTTCAGCTTTCAAATATCTCTAAGTAGTCGTCCAGTTCAAATCACAAGTCAAAATTACGTATTTTCACTTGGGATTTTTTCCCACTGTTAATACTATATTATATTGAGTATTTTCTATTGAAACATGTTTATTAGGATAGTGTTCTAGCCACACTATTTTTTGATTTCGTTTAAAAGGGTTAATTGGATGTGTGGACCATTGTACGCTGTAATGTGCGTCATTGTATACAACGATATAGCGGTCACAAACTTTTTTCAATGTGTTTTTAAATAATTTTGTAATGAAATAATTAGAAGGATTTGAATTTAATAATATATCCCGTCTCTGAAACAATTTAAAAGTCGTCATTTGTCGAACAGTGTTATTGGCACTTAACATTTCGCAAGGCAAATTTTGACCAAAAGATGAATTCGTATGATAGAATTTAAAGAGATGCAAATTTAGACGCCAATGACTCATATTTGAATTTGAAGTCAAAAGTCATCATAGGACAAGATATATTTGTATACATGCTGAAGTATGCACATCAGCGTGCAACAACTTAGTATAGGATCCGTCAGAACATGCACCCAGCATTTAAACGATGAGACTCACAAAGATGCCAATCGATCAATCTGATTAGCGAGATCTGGCTAGAGATACATTCTATAATTAAAGATATACGATTTACTTCATTTTGCAAAAGGTTTTCTTTTCATGTTTCTTACTTTCTTAGAATCTCACTAAGCCGTAGCTGGTAGCCGCTTCCCTTTTGAAGATTACCGCTCAAAATGGAAATGCACAACTGAAAACCGCCGCTCGTTTCCTACGCGTACCAAAATACACGTCCTGTATAATAAACATTCCTCTCCTTGTTTATTCAAAGTGAGCAAGCACTCTGGGAAGGATTGGGACACTGGTCGGCTCGCATACCGAAGAATTCAAATCGATTAAAACAATTCCGGTCGCAAGAATTTGACACGATTAATTAACGTCACTTCTCGAGTGGCACGAAATATGCTTTGACGTGCCATGACATAACTTCGGGAACCTGTCTAAACGTCCGAACCAACTAACTCTGTGTAGCTCTTCAATGTAATGGGGGGCGAATTCTTGGCAGATAAGAATAGGGTCCTTACCGGGATGTCCATAGTAGGGTGCCCCGAGATGGAGGAGAGGATTCGGTGCTCTATAATCCATAGTGGCAAAAACTGCTGCTGGCACACGTGCTACACCCACAACACTGTCGAGCCATGGCGACAATACGGCACTACTGGCACGCGAATCCGACAAGTTTTCATGGCTTTTCGGGTGACCATCGGACAGGTCTACGAGCGACCGCGGAAAACGAGACACACTTCCGGTCCAACGCGCGAGTGGTCAACTCGCATCTTCAGATGCATTTTTAAATTCAATAATATTAAATCACAAACATAATTCAATGATTTAGTACTGGCACAATTTTATTATTGCTTTAAGACACTGTTATACGAAAGAAAACACAATTATTATATAAAGTATATCAGATTTAACCCTTCGATAGTATTATTTAATGAAGCTAATTTGCAAAAAATTAAACAAGCTATAAATCAAGCCGTTCGTCTACTCTCTAATTTAAGATTGGTTTTATTGTAGTATGCGGTCTATAAAGTGATGCATATCTCAATTATATTGAGATAAATAGTAAGTATGTACTAGTCAAAAAGACCAACGCATAGATTGTTTTTATTGCGTCTCTAAAAACTAATTGTATTGTGTGGTCACACACGTTGGTGAAACATGCTCCCACTTTTTATTTATTTATATTATCATTACTATTGCTATTCGGTCGGTAATTTTATTTTTTATGACCCCCTCACACTTCGTGCGATACACGTCCATTAATAGTGCGTTGACACAGAACACGCCTGTCGTTAAAAGCTCTCCTTTGAAAACGAGAGCTGTAAAAATAAACGAAAAGACGAGAGAGAGAGATATTATTGGATTTTAAAGGAATGCATAAACAGATGCAGCCGTCTCACACGTTGAACATATATTCTAATACACATTTGAACTTAAAAATTTGATTCGACAAATCCATACAGACGGCTCATACAACCTAGAAACGATCTATAATAAATGATTCCGATTGGAACGGCACGCGAGCAAAAAGTCGGACTTCGATATTTTACATTTTAAATTAAAATCACAACTATCGATCGAATTCGTTACGAATGCGTGCGCGTTTACTCGAACGTGCGTCAATAGTTTACTACTACTAAACACGAGCGATAATGATCGGTTGACTCGGCGCGGATTTGCATACGAGCGTCGAAGGGTTAAACAGAATCAATTGACATTATAATTTTTAAATATTTATTTATTTTTGATTTTAGCACTTGATTTTAAAATTGGCACAATTTGATCGAGTTGATTGAATCATTAGTGTGGAGTCCACACTGTTTAAGTCAAGACGACACTGTTCGACCGATGAACGAGTGAATGGACGCGCGCGCGTGTTAACACAGCAGACTAGGCGTGTGTGCATCGGAGGCTCCATATGGAGGGGATACATACGATGTACAATCAATCGGCGGGGGGCGCAGTCGGGGGCTACGGGGGCGCCGGCGCCGGCCATGGCCGTTCGGGGGCGTCGCTCGCCCGCCACTGAGGGAACCTCGCCCGCTCTCTACGAAAGGGGGATGGAGGGGAGGGCCAAAGGGGGAGGGTCTCGTGGATCGGGGGTTGACAGCCTTTTTCCGATCGGGATCCGAGTGCCGTTTCAGACCCAAAAAACAAACCTCAAGATTGTCATTTTTCACAATTTATCTATTAATACTTCTTATGTATCAATTACTGAATAAATAAATGCGAGTCACGTTGCTAAATTGTATGGCGTTATTTTATGACCTGCACTAGATTCCTGTGGAACACCAGACCTGCGAATTAAATACATCGCGCTCGAGTTAGTGCTCATGGATTTGACAATTAACACATGTGCTTCGTAAATTTAAAAAACATTATATTAAATACCAGAAAATATTTATTTTTTAAGTTTTATGGCGGTCATAGTATTAAAATTTATTTGAGAAATCTGGTGACCGAATCGAATCAAATTAGTTGCACATTTAATAACGTTATTAAGCAATGCTAGTCAACCGAAAAAACGCTTGAAAATACATAAAAACAATTGATTATTATTCTCTGCATAGTGAATATTTTTTTTTATATACATATACAAATTACTATTAGTTACACTCTTACTTTTATACATTCTGCTCCCACTAAAAATGAATATACAGTTGGATTATTATATATCTAATTTTCCTATCCCACACTAATTGCGGTTTTAAATCATTATTCCATGTAAATTAGTAAAGTAAAGATATATCAATTTGAAAAATATCAACAAATATATATATGTATGTAGATAGTCCCAGTACGTTCACATACAATAAAAAAATAAAAGGCATTAATTCATCCGCATAATCGACGCTCGGCAAAATTTTTTACAAACCCATTATACGAATTCGATAAAGATCAAATTCGACGCGTATCCCTCTCTGAATTTTTATTTCAATTTTGAAACACATCGACGACATAAATTCCGCATAAATACATAAATATTATCACGGTTAGCGCAATCTCGACGACAAATCGGCACATGTGAAGATTACCAAATTAAAATAATATGCAAATCCATACATGGCGTAAATGATCCGATCGAAAAATGCAAATCGCGTACAAATCGCAGCCGAAAACCGATGAATAAATTACACATACAGTATCGATCCTCAATTTTCCCCCCTCGAATAGGTCAACGGCAATCAGCGTCGATGATTCGCAATACGTACATTATTCAACAGTGTTGAACCCCTGACATGCTGCGATAGAGACGGTAGTATAGGGGAGAGAACGGAACAGACTATACTTTGTTGGCAGTGGCGGGGGCGTGTAATAATAAATACGTTAGAGATAACCACACGACACGCAGGGGGTGAACAGGGGCGAAACATTTGATTGGCACGATCAGTGATACCCAACCTGTGGAGTTCACACCCATCACTACTCCATTCGAATGAAATATTAAAAAAAAAAAAAGAGTCGATGACTAACCACCTGCGACGTGTTGATTTCACCCCTTTTATCGTCTGAATAAAAAAAATGGCTGATTTAAAGCGAACAACTAATATGCGGGACTTACGCTTTAGTAGTTTTCTACCATACGGTTAACAAAATAGGTTTTTAAAAATATAACTCAGTTTCTGGGGAAACTGAGTTATATTTTTAACTGCAAGGTAAAATAAAAAAAGCCCGTGCTTGAAACCCTTAAAGTCGTGGATATTTTTTTCAAAAATGTAGTAATTCTTTATTAAAAACACAAAAATATAAATTACAACTGAGTCGTTTGTAGATGCTGATAAGTGTTTTATTTTCCCGATATTAAATGTATATTCATCGGATAATTAGAATAGCTAGTAGATGCGTAGTATAATTTCATGAAATAATATATTAATTGAATCAAAGTCATGCGATAAAGTAGAAAAAGAATAATAAATCGGTCAGTTTCATGAGATTAAACACGAGTCTATTTGATTGAGATGAATGATTGTTAATTTGTTACGGTTCTTGTTTTTTTGTAAGACTGGTGTGACGCATTGGGGCAACATGTCAGGTCACATTGGTCATTAATTTATTATTGCTATTATTATTCTTTATTCATTTTCTATGTATTAATTAAAATAATAAAAAAATAAAATGATTGTAGAACATATGTATGTAGCAGACTAATTTTTATCAACATCAAATAGCACTTATTGCACAATTATGTACTAGACATCGGATAGTCATTAGGGGAATTTGATTTTGAGACTTTATGGTTATTGTTAATTTAATAGAAAAACTTTTTATTGCTCTCTTGAATTCAACATTGTTGGAACGTGTATTTTTATTTACCATTACCATAATAATCACCCGCCCTATAGTACACAATTACATAACACTAACAAAAAAAACAATGTGTAAATAGATAATTATCACTGGATCAGTAGCTATTGATTGACCGAGAGGTTGCCGGGTTCGATTCCGTTTTATTCCGAGTATTGTCGGTAGTGCTGCTGATCAGACTTGACTATTTATTACTCCCAAGTCGATCGTTTCCTATCAGAGTTTGCCGATTTATCTGATTATTGAAACAGTTGCTTACCAAGCTGGCAAAAACATCCTAACCGCTATTTGAATATGATTTCAAAATTTATATAATGTAATACCATAGATGTCACCCAATAGCGGCATCACGGGAATATATACAATTTGGTCCATCAGATATGCTGCCTTTTCCACAATACAAATAAATAAATAAAATAAAAATTATGTATGCTTTTTTATCATATGCTTTCATCTAGGATTGAGCATTGAACCAGATAACATAAGATATGTTCTGATATTACATACTTTATTATATTATTTGATAAATTAATTGTTGAGCATGTTATCCACATATGTATTGTGTTATTTCAATTAATGCAACAAATTTTATGATCGACAATATAATCTACCAAGGACGTGTATTTAACCAGATACAACCAGTTTATACACTATAAGTGCAAAACAATCAATAAAACAATATTGCTCAACTCGAATAATATTTTGCCAATAATACTGTGAAAAAATGATAACCTAAGAATCAAGCCACATTTTATATTTGGAAAAAGAATGACTTACCTTGATCGTGTTTGTCGGGAGCCGCCAACGATGACGGTAATTTATTTGAGCTTTTCGATCTATCTACAGGTGCTCCGTGTTTGGGAGAGTTGTTTTTCCTATTGGGCCTGGCTGTCATAGGCTGGGGAACCTTGAACCGATCAACAGGCAGATTTGTATTAAACTAACGGTCAATAGAAAAGAAAGCCAACCAAAGTCAATAATATAAACTGAGTCAGTTTTATGAAAATACAAACAAGTTTGTCTGATCTTTCTCCGGACGGCAGTCTAGCGACGGCCGATTCCGGACTATCTTCAGGCGGTGGAGGCAACATTATCCAATTGTATTCCCTCTTTTCCATCGGCACTCTCACCCGTTCGTACTCCTGAACTTGAGATCTGCACAACAACATAAAAATAATAACAAAACAAACATTATAATATGTCAACGATATAATCAACAAAGAAATGATAATAATAATAATAAAAAAAACAGCTTCACTATTAACCTCAGACTCTCATAGCAATCTAAGCAGACGACAGCAAAGTCTCCGTTTTCCAAGAGAAGCGAATTTTCGTTTCGTCTGTGCATAAGAAATGGAAATTCCTACAAAGAAAATAAAACTGTGTTGACTGAAGTTCACAAAAAAATTTACAATCAAATATCGCACAGTATAATGACATACTTTTATAGGTAGAGCTCGGACACGTTTCCGATATGTCGTGACACCACATAGATGACAGCAATAGTCATGAGTATTGTAAGTGCGTTGATCCGGTTGTACCATTGCGTAACCTACTGCAGATTCATACCTAAACAAAAAAAATAAACCGTCAGTAAATGATCAACGTCAAATCATTGACTGCCAACGTCTTCAAAGTAAATTACCTTTTCCATTGATTTAACAGCGAGTGGTAGCAAAACGTGCAGACTAGAGCGGACCCGTCTTCTCTGAGCTGTTCGGCGTTCGGAAGACTCTGAAAATTTTGCTGTTTCATAATATATATTGACATCGCCATTCATTCATATATTAAAACGAATCTGAACGACAGTTACGATACTGTAAACTTGAGATAATACCTGATGTGTTAAAAGGTTTGGAAAGTAGGGGGCGTTTCCTTGCGGATTGCCGTACAACACTCGAGCTAATGTGAAATCAGAATGAAGGCCACATAAGAAACAATAAATTGATGTACAGGCTGCAAAGAAAAAAGCCAGGTTAATTCCAAAGATTCAAACAGGAACACGTTCATATGCACAGAAGAACATTCTTATAAATAGTGGCGATTTTTTATTTCGATATACATTGAAAGGTACATAGATAGATCTGCTAACAGAACTGCAAGTTTAAGAAAAAAAGTAAATCAGACCTAAGACTGTGACTGATTGTTAGTAAAATAGCGTTTGATGTGAAACTATCACACCTAAAGTGTTATACTATGAAGCCCAAACAAATACAAAATCAGACTCCAAATTATCATATGTTTATTATAATCTAGTATTGGAGACGAACAGTTAGTTAGTTTTTTAATAATATTTTGAAAGTTCTATTAAAGGTGCATTTTTGATTTGGAATGTGTCATTCCTTATATATCTTCTTCAACAGTGACAGGAATTGAACATCAATTTTTTCTACTGACAAGTGAAGAAGATATATACGAGACGACATTTCTTAGTCGTGTCATTGATTTCCAAGATCAAAAATGGACCTTAGGTCGTTCAAGTTGACTCGATATTTACGTCTACTTGTAGGGTATCTGAAAATAATAAATAATATTTTGAATGTGAGTTTAATTTATTTACCGATTTGTTCATTTTCAGAATCGGACATTTGAAAAATAAAATCGCCACTACTTACAATTTTTTTATTCAATATTTTGTATTAGTCTGCATTTTTAAGAGAGAGTGTGGATCACATTTTGGGACATACTATATGTAATTTTTTAATAAGATTTGTGTACACAGCCAATAAATATTCATCAGAAGTGCCGTCAAACAAACACTCCTCCACACTCCCTTGTCAAAAAAAAACAGACAGGTCGTACGTAAAAAGTCATCGTTACCGGAATTCGACGCGACTGTCCTGTCAGATGTAGTCGACGGAGGCGTCGGAATTACCCGTTCGCCGTTAGCCGGCATCGGCGACGGAATATTGTACCTGAAAGCGAACACCGACATGTAGTACATACGAATGATACGAGTTCGAACGTGTTCGAAAATGAGATATAATTAATACTGAATTAATTGGATGCGATCTGAGAAAAGTATGCGTTTGAAATGAATGAACCTTCTATGTTCGAGTGGTACTCTGTCAGCGTCCATCGTCTCCCATTGCTGGGCGAGGTGCTGGACGCATCGCGAACAAGAGAGCACCCTGCCACCGACTGGCGCGGGCCCTCGCCCACTCGACCCGGCACCGGCCCCGGTGCCCGCCAGACACGGAAAGTGCATGGCGTGCGAGTTCATGTATTCAGCCGACGTCGAGAGCCACTCCATGGACATGTGCGGGAAGGTGCCCGCACATATATAGCACCTGTGATGTTAAAAAAAGCTCGAAGTTAAATTAAACTCGTACCACGTATCACACGAGTCGTCTTACAAGATAATCAAACGAGTCCATTCTACAATAAAGTCAAATTAACATACAACTATATACAAGTCAATTGATAAAATCACTGCATGAATTTTTCAAAACATAATTGCAATAATAAAGTTGATCTTACATGCTTATACAACTATGCAACGTATGTAGATTTTATGTATTTAACCCTTTGAGTGCTGACGTCTTTTCTGTTGAAAGCCCGCCACGCAGAAAATTTCGCCAACATTTCCAACTAGAATTATTTAGAAATCCAATAGAAAGCAGGTGTAATAATCCAAAACACACCCTAGATTTCGAGTTTTGTTAATATATCTTGCAACAATATAAAATAAACAAAAATGAATGAATGTATTTTTCCAAAACTAGTTCCATCTTCTTCATTGTTGTTAAAATGTAATTCTCACAATCTAAATGCCAAGCCACAATATAAAATACTCAGCAGTTAGGGATTTCCATCGAGAAATTCTGCTATGGTTATAAATTCAGAAATTCCCGTGTAAACTAGTCTTTATAAACATTGACACGGATTACACGACCCACGTTCAATGCATTTTTTTTCAATGCTGCCTGGAAATGCTTAGCAGATAGTATTCTTGTTTATTTTTTACATACTAAAAAAAAAAAACGCCTATAGGCGTATTTCAGCCTCATGGACTTGTTGGCAAAACGCCAATCGGCGACGGTCAGCATTCAAAGGGTTAAGATCTACTTATAAGGCCTAACTTGATTCATTATATGAGCTGTTATACTTTGATGTGGCAGAAGTCCAAAAACACTGGTTCTCGGAAAGATGCACTAAATTCCTAGTCTTAAAATCCTAATTTTCAAAGGCGCTCAAAAAGAACTTACTTAATAGAATTCCACAAAAAAAGGTCGGTACCCTCGGATAACATACATGTACCCCTTGACGCTATTTTGTGGAATTCTATTGCGTTAGTTCTCCTTGAGCATCTTTGAAAGTTTGGATGTCTCGAGAGGGCAACCATCTCGAGTGCATTTTTCCGGTCACCAAACTATATCTGTTTGACTTAATTCACAAATTGTTATCACTCCTTTAAATTCGATATGTTCAGAATCGCAGAAAAGCAGAACAGACGTATAACAGGCCACCAGTATTTTTAAATATTGTAAGACACAAAACTTTATATCTAATGTTTTGCGAGATATTTCTCGAAATAAAGAAAAGAGGACTCGAGCCACTTTCAAATATACCGGCTCATATGCTTTTTAGGTATGATAGTTGAAAGTGAAAGTCAAACATATGTAAGTTTAGTCGATTTAAACGATGCAAGTGGTTGATTCATCAACGTGATACTGCATATGAAAATCAAATTGGCAAAATGGACATTCAGTTTCACGTGACACCTTCACCCGCATCGTTTGAAAGTGAAATTTCTTAAAGTAGGCAATAACTTTATATAGTTGTTTTTTGAAATATCGGTAAAATGGATTCGTTGGATAAATACGGCTCACATGATGTCGTTGAATATTAAAAATATCTCAGATTTTACTGCGCGCCAGCACATCATACCTATACAGTTCGACGCCGTTTTCAGGCGTCGCATTCGAAGGCTGTTGGGTTGGTGTCGTCGCGGCTTGAGGAGGTGGAGCTTGTGGAGATCCCGCCCCGCTGACGGTGCGATCTCTTTTCGGCTGGAGAGCCTGTTTGGCTCCTCCGCCCATATCGTACGGTTTAAATCTAAAATTATAATACAAATTGAAGGAAACCCATATGTATATACAGATACAAAATAAAATTGGAGACATTTTGCATTCATCATTCCGATAGTAAGTATATTTATAGTGGCTAGTCAATAATTATGTATAATATAATATAGTTTTGATTCACTTAAGTCTTTAGCAGAGGCGGCTGATTATAAGGAGCTGATAAATAAACGAAAATTAAAACAAATGAGCACGCATTTTAAATTGTCTATTTTCCACATCAATGCTATGTATTGTAGTTAGGGATTGTAATTTACTGGTGAAGATCTGTTCATAAATATTCAGCACGAACCATATATAATGTACCTAAGAATACTGTCCATACTTGCAGGAAACCTGCTGCTGCCGGTTCGTGCTGGATAGGTATGAATAGACCTTAAATGGTAAATAATTTTTCCCACTATCGGTATACCGGTAAATACGAAAAAAATATTTTTTCGAGGATTAGATGACGATTCCTAAAAACGTTAAGCTAAATTGAATCATAAATAATCTAATATATAACTTCGAAGGAAACTTTGTATGTACATATGTAAGGTTTAAAAGTTTGTTGGGAGCATCGGAAGCAAATCTTTTTCGAAACAAAAAAGTTTCTATGATGACGACATCGAAGTCGTCGAGTATTTTTTTTTCCGATTCAAATAAATTTAATAAAAAAATAAATGAATGTTATTATTAGTAGATTATGTTGCCATGTTTAAGCTGTTTATATTACAAATACCGAGCGAAGCCGGGTAAAACCACTAGTTTAAACTAATGTCATATAAATACACAAAGTCCATTCGTAACAATAATTTTTATCATATATTTATTTATTTAAAGTTTGAATCATAATTTAAACAATCCTCTGATCGCATTAATTACGATTTGATTGCCATTCTTAAGTAAGCATCACCATAGCCACTCTCACAAATGCATTTAATACTGAAAATAAACAAATTCTAGACTACTTAATCCACAATACGCCATTTGCATCGATTTTTAAAGCAATATTATGCAAAAATATGTACTTAATTCGCGATATTAATTACCGATGGACAAATTTTGTCGATTTACCGGTATTGCAATCCCTAATTGTAGTAGTAGTGCATACAATTGTTTGTCCCAAGATTATCTTGTATTCGGCGCAGTGCGTTTTGAATTTTGATATGGACTTGTGCCTAGAGCAAAGAGCTTTAGAACATTCAATGTGTGTGAAGGGAAAGATTCTCAATTCTCGATAAGTGAAAGAAAGAATTTCATAAAAAAAAGGATATTTGCTGCTTTATGTGACAAATATTAATGATCATCCCTAACGTATCCCAACCCCTTATTTCCTCTCGCCTACGAATGCATTTGTTATTGTTATGTAGATAGTCAAACAGTGTAATTTGACTGAACTAGTTCTAAGTCTCAAAACTGTGGTTGCTCGTAGTAATTTTTGTTCGTTAATTGAGTTTGATTTTAAACGAAAAGAGTATTCAATGACATATATTAGAACGCAGGCCAAAACACTCAAAAAATCATTATTTATTAAATCAAATGAACCTTCCTGTCCAGGATTGACATTAAAACAAAATTGTGAAAAAAAGGGCTTATTTATAAAGACAAATTATATATTTTTTAATCACATGTTCAAAAGTGCATGCCAAATTTAATTAAATTAATTAAAAATCGGCAAGATGTTATTTAAAAGTACATAAACTTTTAGCCGTTTTTTTTTTGGCCATAATTTTTGAACTAGTGAACTTTCAATATATAATTTCTCACCGGCCGCCACTGGCCTTTAGCACTGATATCTCACTAAAACATACAAACATTATAGTGAAAGTTCAATACGAGATCTGACCAAAGGAAAATTTGATCCCAGATATACATACATATGAGCCGTTATATTTGAAAGTGGCCAAGTCCAATTTTCAGTTCCAAAAACACTATTTCCGTTTAACTTAATTCACAAATTGCCACCACTTTTTTTAATTCGATATGTCCAGAATGGGTGACCGTGAAAAAGTCGAAAATATTCGTTTATCATGCATACATATGAAAAACGGTTAGTTTATATATCAATGGCGTGCGGTCTCTCTCCCCCCGTTGTACATCCTCACTTAGTTTGCGCGAGCAGGATACAACAGGAACAGGCTTTTCCTCCCGTATCCTGCGCGCGCACATTGAACAATGCTGTATGACAAAAAGAGAGATAATTTCACCGCATGTCACTCATATATATTATATATACATAGTACCGTTTACCATGCACCCTTTATTTTGATCTTTCAACTTAAGATCTTTCGATTTTCGATCTTTGCCTTCCGATATTTGCTTTTTCGACCTTTTCACTTTCGGTGCCGTGAGTTAGACCCGTCCAGAATATCGGAAATGTGGAATGAACGTATTAGAGGCCACCATTTAAATATTGTTACACGCAAAACAATATATTTAATGTTTTGTTTTAATGAGACACTTCTCGAAATGAAGAAAAATGGACTAATGCCACTTTCAATTATACCAGCTCATATCTTCAGGTTCTAAAAGAAACAAGGCT